>NW_015505214.1:147786-169625 GCF_001515645.1 Sinocyclocheilus grahami | reverse complement strand
AAGTGAAAGAAATATAAAAATCAAAAAGGAGGTTTGAAAGAAATAAAGAAATCAGATAAGCAAGAGAACAAAAACAAAGAGTCTAATATATGAGTGATAGAGACGTGAAAACCACTTGTTTAAGACATGGCCTATGAGGGTGCTCTCTTGATCATGGTTTTGTGGTCAGTCTTTAGAAATCACACAAAAGAGAATATATATGTCAGTATTGAACCAAAATGCTGCTGTTGTTTTTTTTAAAAAATGTTTACACTTTTCAAATGTCAAAGCAGCAGTTTCAGAATAGATTATTGTATAGCTGGCATACTGTTCAGTTTGTCTGGTCTTTTTGTACAACAGATTGAATGTTTTTTTTTTAAATCTGGGATCCACTGCTGTGCTTAAATTTAAGGCAATCTGTTTCCACACATTTGTCTAGTAATGTGAACAAAGCAGACTTGTTAAGAGAACTGTTTTGTTTGAGTTCTGTGCACTAAGCTTAACTTACATCTCCAAGTTGGCTGAACTTGTCAAATTAAGTTAGCAACACTCAAGTTTTCTGGTAACCTATACATATACACAAGTTACCTATACAAAGTTACAGTAAGTTTTATTAACTCAAAAACGATAAACTAATTTGCTTGAGAAATTTGAGGCAATCAGTTTCCACACGTTTTCCAAGTAAGTTCAACTAATTACTTTTTACAGTGATGAGGTCTCTTTTATTATCAACACACACAACGCAGAAGGAAACCCACTACACAAGCATAAAAACACACACACACAAATATTAGGCACGAAGCATTTTTAATACTCACCATTTCTCTTTTTTTGTCAGCCATCTTAGATTTATGTTTACTGAAACTATCTCAGTGCATTCTGGGATTGCCTTTTGCACAAAAGTTACATGTGATGCTGCCTCCTAAAATGCTTATTCTCAGAACATCTCTTGGTTACTGAGGCGGCTGGTGTGGAGGGTATCTGTATGTGTGTGTGTGTGTGTGTGTTTAAGTATTGTTTGGCAGTGATGTTATGCTGGAACAGTGTAAATAAAACTCCCACGCCAGTCACTCCCCTGTCAGGCTTGTTTGGAAGAAACAAAGTCTTGAGCTCCCTAACTCACTCTCTGTGATGACAGAACCGACAGTTTCTAACACTTACAGGCTGACAGTCCACCAATCATGACAGGAATGTGAAGGGAGGAAGAGAAGGGAAGGGTTTGGGGTCGCACATTAGCTATGGGACACTGGAGTCTGCAAATGCACTTGAGAATAAGCATGCCAACGCAGTCTTGATGATGTCCTTAAGTCCAAGTAGCTGGGCTGGTGAGCAAAAAAGCCACCTCAGCAAGATCTGCAAATTCTTCTCTTGTACTTCACTTGTAGAGAGCTACTTAGGAGTGAACAGTGTGGTGAAAAGTCACTAATGAGTTGAAATGGAATTTTAGTCCAAAAACAAAATTACACTAAATGTGCTGAAGTATTGCTTTGCCTTAATTTAAATAAGTAACTGACTGTAGCCAAAGTCACATACTTCCCTACTATATAGAAGACAAAAACAGTATGTGAACAGAATAGTAAGTCTAAATCAGTATTGGGGACTCTGGGGAGTAACTAGTTACATGTAACAGACTTGCGTAATTTAATTACATAATAAATGTAACTGTACTCTGTTACAGTTACTGAGACAAAATATGTAATTAAATTACATTTACTTATGAAAATGTTAACAACTACAAAGGGGGGTACAATTGAATTTTTCACAAACACGCACACACACACACACACACACACACACACGCACACACACACACACACACAGATTTGATTAGATTTTTTCCCTAATTGCATTGACCGCTCTACAATATGAGACATCAGTGTTTCAGGAGTTTAGGACACAGAGTAGGACTATTCGAATAACTGTTTTATTTCCTATTTGGGTTTATGTATATGCTTGATTTTTTTAGATTAACTGTCAACCCCAAGGCATTGTTAGATGCTAGTGTTGCTTGTCATAGCTATGCAAAGATTTGATTTCAAAAATAGTATCATTGCTATTAAACTAGATCTTATGATTTTAAATCTGTATTTAACCTCAAAACGACCTCAAAGTAAAAAGAGGTGCTAAAAGTCTGTGCTTTAAAATTATTTTTATTATCTTAATTCAAGTGACGAAGAATTTCAAAAGTCTACTGCAAGGTTGACCCTGCCTGCTGTAAATGTTTCAAAGTGATTAACAGTTGAAATCATTTATTAAATAAAGTAATCAAATGTAATCAGTTACATTACTTTAATAAAGTAATTGAAATAGTTACTCTACTTATTACATTTTGGTAACTTGCAATCTGTAACCTATTACATTTTAAAAGTAACCTTCTCAACACTGGTGTAAATTTACACTTCATGAAACAGTTGGCTAAATGTCATCAATTAGGCTAAATGTTAAAAAATAAAGAACAGCACTATAACTGAGCATATATTCAGACATATGGTGCATATGAGAGCAGTTTCAGCATTAAATTGTGCCAGATGTCCCATTAAAGTATATGCCAGATTGTAAAAAAAATATATTCTTGCATATTTTTGTTACTATTTAAAATAGGCGTTAATAGTATCAAATACATTGCATGCATACAATAAAATTAATACTAGTTAATTTGAGCTTTTCTGTCAAAGTTTCTGTCAGACAGATGGGAATTATGCTGTGTAAATTGGTTCAGCACAGAGTTTGTGGATGATTTGACAGATATTGTTCCAGATTTTGCACAGCTAACTGATTTTCCTAAATTCATTAGTGTGAAATTAAATGCCGTAAATTCGCAAAAGCTAAAATAAAAATTGAATGTAAAATTAAAAACAATATAAGAACAGTGGTATTTCATTCGTAGTGAATTCCTTTCTATATCTATGTAATGGTCACACTGTGGGAATGACGAGCTGTCTTGACTGTATATCTATATATGTATGGGATTATTTGAGATGGTCAGGTTTTCGACCTCACATTTTCTAGAGGTCCTAAGTATGAGTAATCTGGCATCTCAATTTCTTAAAGTCTTAAAGTTTTTTTTCTTCTGTTGCAGCTCTATAAATGGGAACCAGTTCGTTCTGCTCTTTAACTCACCAGCTTTTGTTTGCTTTTATTTGATTTTTCCTTCTTGCCACTCCATAAAACATATTTTTCCAAGTCGCCATCCCAGCCTGGTATTTTTGTTGCTGTTTTCTTGGATGGAGAATGATTGTGTTTCACTTTGGAGGGCATTCACCCTTTCCCGGGGTTTCCCATTTATGATTAAAGTCACACCATGAATGTGTATCAACCCTCTCTACTGTAAGACCAAGTTCTGAGTTTATGTGAATTTGGCCATTTGTGTGCTCTAGTGTCATTAGTGGTTCTTGTTATGGGTTTTTCAAAACCCCTAACCTTAAGTACTAAACTTTGCCTTTTAACTTGCCCATAAATTCTTGTGCTACAGACATGAATGATATGTCAAATTGCGCAGTTTGTTTGGAAAAGGTGCGCTATTATTTTTCTTGTGATCAAGCTCATAAAGGATGATAAAATGTCAAAATACTTACACATTTAGAGACCAAAAGTCCTCATTTGAAATCTAGGTTGTTACTGTAATTCAATGCCATTCATTATAATACAACTTTATAAGGTCTGTTAAAATTCGGACAGCTGCGTAACTCAAACTATTGCCTACTTGTTCTCAGAGAGCAGCTGCTTTTCAGGAACAAACTGGAACAATGCCTGTCAATAAATCTATGGCAGCGGTTCATCCATGAGGGATGCTGTGGTTAGTGTGTAAAGGGTTTCTTTGGAAACATCTGGAGCTGAATTCCATGAAACACTCAAATTAGGTTTTGACCATTTCGGAGTCAGCGGGAAGCACATCCCTTAACCTTTTATCTTAGAGAGGGAGGAGGGAGAGATACAGATGTGGGTAAAATGAAAGAGTGCGGGATGGAAAAAACAAAGGCAAAGGCAGGAGGATGTGATCTGGTAGGGGCAATCTTGTGGTAATGGTGGGCCTAAAACAAACTGAATGCAAGAATTCAAATGCTTTTTATGAAGTGTGAAATCAAGCTAACATGCTATTCATAATGCAACATCAGTACATGCTGCATTCTTAACCACAAGGGCTATTGTGGGTATTTATTGTGCATCATAACATTTCCTTGTTTTAAATTTCCAGCTTATAGGATGTTTAGCCTGTGCTTTGCTAAGAGACTCAGCTTGGTCAAACATGCTCAGCGAGACCCCTGGACTGAAGATCTTTCAACATATGACCAGACGGTGCAAACAGTCCTCTGCCCAAAAAACAAACAACCCCCAATGGAATTACACACACTTATATTAGCAAACACACAAATTCACACATGCCAATGTGCATACAGTCCCATTCAAAAGTTTATTTTTTATTTTTTGGAAAGAAATTAATATGTTTTTATTCAGCAAGGATGCTTTAAATTGATCAAAAGTGATAGTTAAGACATTTACAATGTTACAAACTATTTATGTTTCAATTAAGTTTCTATTAAAACAATTACTGTTCTTTAAAACCTTTTACTCATCAAAGAATCCTGAAAAAAAGTGTATCACAGTTTCCACACAAGTATTAAGCAGCACAAATGTATTCACCAATTTTAGTAATTATGTTTCTTGAGAAGCAAATCAGCATACTAGAATGAATTCCGAAGGATCATGTGACAGTGAAGACTGGAGTAATGATGCTGAAAATTCAGCTTTGCATCACAGGAATAAATTACATTTGATATACATTTCAATATAAATTACATTTTAAATATATTAAAACAGTTGAGTTTTCAGGAAAGAAAATAGTTGTTTTGAACTAATAGTTGAATTTCACAATATTACTGTATTTTTGGTTAAATAAATGCAGCCTTGGTGAACATAAGAGACTTTCAAATCTAAAACATCCTACCGATCCCACACTTTTGAATGGTAGTGTACATTATGAGTGACATCTGCTCTAGATACACATTTGGTTTACAGCAAATGTTTCTGAAATAAATCTTGTTATATTTTGCTCCTGAACTACTTAATTGAAAAAAGTTATTTGACTGAAAAGACTTCACCGGCAACTACAGATAATTTAGGTTATCATCAAAACCAACCCCTTCAGCATTAAACAATGTCCTGGTCACTCTGTTGTTTATTTATGTATTTGTTGCGTTAATGAACAACTAACTGCACACTCCTAAGCCATTCCCATTACACACCAGTAATAAAACAATAATAACCCAACAGTGATGGTTTCCAATCACCACACATCCATGGAAATTACTAATCACAGGATGGAAGCGGATGCTGATAGTTGGCAGAACTGAAAGGTATAGCCTATATTTAATGATTTTCTGAGCTGAAGACCAAAACAAACTAAGCAAGAGAATCAAGGGCCCACTTTCTAAAAGCTTTCTGCACAGACACTCACATTCATGCTCAGACACATCTGAAACATTTAGCTAATGTTTAAACAAAGTAGAAAACTGAACAAGCCTTGGCCTGATGTATGTGAAAATGTGTTCAGTATATCTATGCTGCCTGCATATGTGTGGAATATGTATAGGCTGTTGTCTTGATTAGTGTGTGCAGACGTTTCTGGAATTGATTCAGTCAAACCCGCTTCACTTCACGCCTGGTAATATTTTGACGTACACAATTTAGCAAAATCAGACAATATTGTGTCTAATATATACCACAATATTCACTTCTTATTATTGAATTGTTGTAAATAAATATCACATTTGCAACTGGTCAGTGTTCAAAAAATGCTGGGAAATCTCTTCATGTAGCCCTACAAGAGTGATTACTGATAAACTGTCTGAAAAAAAGAAAGTCACATTTTAGAGAAGAAAAAAATCACCTACTGACTTTCAAAGCTACTACATAGTAACGACTTTCTACTTTGAGGACCTTCATAGAAATGTAGTGGAGTGAAAAGTACCATATTTGTCTTTCAAATGTAGTGAAGTTAAAGTCATAAGTTCCTAGAAAAAATAATACTCAAGCAAAGTACGGATACTCAAAAAGTGTACTTAAGTACAATACTCAAGTAAATGTACTTAGTTACTGTCCGCCTCTGGCCGTACGTATATCCCAATACGTACATCAGCAAAAAGGTTCTGGCTGTGAGGATGTTATGGGGGGGCGGTTCCTGGAAAAGCAGATTCAAATCTCATGGTATGCTCAGTACAATAAGATATCCAGGACATACTGTTCTGCCATGAACTATAACAATGATCCTCATCAAAGGACGCCTTATTAAAGGATGTTCTGTGCTTTCAGTGGAAAATAAAGGAACCAGAAGCACAGCTTAAGTGCTGATCAGCTCGACATTATTCACTGGGAAAAACAGCACATTTTATTGTGTTTGAAAATCGAAGTGCATTTATTTACTTTTGTATGTACTGTATATGTATGTATGTAGTTAGTTAGCAAGTTGGTACATAGTTTGTTAGTTTAATAGTAAGTATAAAATTCCAAAGATTATTTTCAGTTACCTCAGAAAACTTTATAAACATGGATTTATTTAGTTTAGTTTAATTTAGTTAGTTTATAGTTTGTTAGCTCGTTAGTCAGTATAAAATTCCACAGATTATCAGAAAATTGTTAAAAACTTAAAACCGCATTTATTTGTTTGTTTGTTTAGTTAGTTGGTTGGTTTATAGTTTGTTAGTAGAAAGCTCCTCAGATTACAGAAAATTTAAATTGCATTTATGTATGTATTTATTTAGTTAGTTAGTTAGTTAGGTAGGTAGGTAGTTCATAGTTAGTTAGGTAGGTAGATAGTTCATAGTTTGTTAGTCAGTATAAAGCTTCATATATTATCCTCAGCTACTTCAGAAATTTAAATTGAAAGAGCATTTTTAAAACTTGTTTAGTTAGTTAGTTTATAGCTTGTTAGTCATTTGAAAGTTCCACAGATTATCAGAAAATTGCCAAAAAAATGAAAGTGCATTCATTTATTTATTTTGCCCTAATTATTTAGTTAGTTCGTAGTTTTTTTTTGTTTATTAGTCAGTAGAAAGTTCCACATATAATCCATTCTGTAGATTCTCAAAATCTCAACTCTCAAAAAAGAAAAAAAGAGGATTCAGATGCTGCAAAAAGCAACAGAATATTTGGTCATTCTAAATGCATATAGTGTGCATTTATGACATATAGCCTTGTAAAAGCCAGTGTACAGTAACACCAATGACCTTGTCACCATTCACCTCATAGGCACCCTATTCATCTCTGGGACACGTCTAAATTTTGGAACTGGAGTGTTTAAGCTTCACATAAATCTCAGGGAAATGCTGACTCGTCACTGTGTTGCGTGCGTGTATGACAAATTTGGCTCTGACATTTAGATTTGATCAGTATTGGATCAGTACTTGCTAAATTCTTTATAATTATGTGTAACCATCAACTGTTATTTCTGAAATCAAAACAATTTGGCCGCAATAAAAGCAGCTAAATGCAAACACACAAATGAATGGCTGTGGAAAGCTGGATCTAATGATCGAGTAAAGAAGAACGTCTCATCTGGGGGCATTAAAAACTTGATTAATTTTTATTGGATTTATTTTTTTTATTAAAAGCATTCCACTAGAAATACTTCTTACACATGATTTATTAGATCATCAGAATTGAGTATGGAAGAATATCTACAGTGTGATTCATGAGAATGTAGAAATATGTGGCTATATAGAGAATACATTCTTCCTAAATCCAGAATATCAGCACCAAATGCTCTTAGAAAATATTCTATCTTGTTAGATGGAAATTCAGTTAACTTTGTGGCCAACCAGTGTGTTTGACCTAATGAAGTTACCCGAGGTGCGAGGGGACGCAGTCGCGCAGCAGGTGGTCAGGGTCGTACAGTTCAGTGCTCTGCATCATGTACCCTCACTGACCTTATTTTTCATTCTGATCATTTTCATTCAGCATGCAAATATTTCACACTCTTGGTTAAACCTGAATGTATTAACTCTAAGCAAATACTAAACATGATTAATGGACATGCACACAAGCAGCCATGCACACACATGCTAGTCCAAATTTTGCAAATCTTAAAATTAAAGTGATCATGCACCCAAAACTGACAACAATCATTATTTGCAGTCATATCATTCCAAACCTGACTTTCTTTCTTCTGTGAAACTCAACGGAATTTGTTTTGAAAAATGTTCACGATGCTTTTTTTAATACACTACCATTGAAATGTTTGGAAAGGGCACCTAATATGCAAAATTCACTTTTACAAGTTGTTTGAACATAAATGTGTGTTGGCAGTGTGTACACAACCACCATATAAAGATAAAAATCCACTCGCTTCTTTTTTTTAATCCCCAAAAGAATCATAAGCAGTGTCTCAGAACCATACCGGGATTCTCCTGTATTTTACCATTCTATCCCACCATCATCCAGTTTAAATATTTTCCTGTATTTCTCCCATATTTTTAATCTTTCTATAAAAAAAGCCCACTGGGCGTATTTGATTATCATACTCGAAGCTGGAGGGTGTGCTCATGCAAAAAGTCCAAAACTGACTCATAATTTATGACGTGCCAGGAAATCCCTAATATGGACAAAGGCATCTAGCTATCGCTGTAGCTAAGCTTAATAAAAATGTGAAGACAATACATGCACGATTGCGATAATATATGGTATATGTATAATAAATATATGTATTTATTTTATTTTTTTGTCCTTTTTGGAGGACAAAAATTTCAATGCACACTACCGTTCAAACGTTTGGGTCATTACGTTTTTTTATATGTTTTTGAAAGAAACATGTTCTCCCAGACTGCATTTATTTAATCAAAAACACAGTAAAAACAGAAACATTTTTAAAATGTTTTTTAAACAACTGTTTTCTATTTTAATATATTTTAAAATGTAATTTATTTCTGTGATGGCAAAGCTGAATTTTCAGCATCATTACTCCAGTCTTCAGGCTCACATGATCCTTCAGAAATTATTTATTTATTATTATCAATGTTCAAAACAGTTGTGCTGCTTAATGTTTTTGATGAAACCGTGATACTTTTTTCATAATTTTTTGATAAATAGAAAGTTCAAATCAACATATGTTTGAACTAGAAATGTCTTTACTGTCACTTTTGGTCAAGTTATTGCATCCCTTATGAATAAAAAAAATCTTTAAAGGGCACCCATTATGCCCCTTTTTACAATATGTAATATAAGGCTTAGGTTGTCCCCAGAATGTGTCTGTGAAGTTTCAGCTCAAAATACCCCACAGATCATTTATTATATAATTTTGAAAATGCCTACTGTATATTGAGTGGAAGCAGAAACAGGCTGTTTTTGTCTCTTTAAATGCAAACGCCCCCTTTTCCAGAATAGATATTATATATCCGAAGCACACACAGAGAGCAGCTGTCACATGGCATGTGAGTAGCGTTACTAAACTAAGTTTTCTTTCATGTCCTATTGTGCTTAAACTGTCAAAAACACACAAGTTTATGTTAAAAATGCACGTAGGTTACAAAAATGTTACCTCGTTATGTCTGTGAAGGTAAAAAGCTGGGAAAGAAATCACATGTTTATATTAGATCTGTGTATTAAGTGACAGCAGCGTAATATACAGTACCTATACTGCTGTTTATGCAGTTAATATGACCCAAACCATAAAATGCTCATGCAAAAAGTCCAAAAACTGACTCATAATTTATGACGTGCCAGGAAATCCCTAATATGGACAAAGGCATCTAGCTATCGCTGTAGCTAAGCTTAATAAAAATGTGAAGACAATACATGCACGATTGCGATAATATATGGTATATGTGTGTTTTTCCAAGTCATCTCCAGGTAATAAATAAAGTATCTGGATGATGCAGTGCAAACAACCTATAGAAACTTTAAAATATATGTTCTGACTTATTCTGTGTAAAAAAAAAAGTTAAATAAAACGTGTAGCATATAAACAAATCATAAAATTGCCATTAGGAATGTAGGAAAAAATAGTACACAATACAAATTCCCATTAACCCCCGGTCATATTAACTGCATAAACAGCAGTATAGGTACTGTATATTACGCTGCTGTCACTTAATACACAGATCTAATATAAACATGTGATTTCTTTCCCAGCTTTTTACCTTCACAGACATAACGAGGTAACATTTTTGTAACCTACGTGCATTTTTAACATAAACTTGTGTGTTTTTGACAGTTTAAGCACAATAGGACATGAAAGAAAACTTAGTTTAGTAACGCTACTCACATGCCATGTGACAGCTGCTCTCTGTGTGTGCTTCGGATATATAATATCTATTCTGGAAAAGGGGGCGTTTGCATTTAAAGAGACAAAAACAGCCTGTTTCTGCTTCCACTCAATATACAGTAGGCATTTTCAAAATTATATAATAAATGATCTGTGGGGTATTTTGAGCTGAAACTTCACAGACACATTCTGGGGACAACCTAAGCCTTATATTACATATTGTAAAAAGGGGCATAATGGGTGCCCTTTAAAGATTTTTTTATTCATCAGGGATGCAATAACTTGACCAAAAGTGACAGTAAAGACATTTCTAGTTCAAACATATGTTGATTTGAACTTTCTATTTATCAAAAAATTATGAAAAAAGTATCACGGTTTCATCAAAAACATTAAGCAGCACAACTGTTTTGAACATTGATAATAATAAATAAATAATTTCTGAAGGATCATGTGACACTGAAGACTGGAGTAATGATGCTGAAAATTCAGCTTTGCCATCACAGAAATAAATTACATTTTAAAATATATTAAAATAGAAAACAGTTGTTTAAAAAACATTTTAAAATGTTTCTGTTTTTACTGTGTTTTTGATTAAATAAATGCAGTCTGGGAGAACATGTTTCTTTCAAAAACATATAAAAAAACGTAATGACCCAAACGTTTGAACGGTAGTGTGCATTGAAATTTTTGTCCTCCAAAAAGGACAAAAAAATAAAATAAATAATAATAATAATAATACACACAATAAAAGTAACACACAACGTGTGTACTATATTTCAAGTCTTCTGAAGCTTTATGTGAGGAAAAGACTGAAATCCAAGTCCTTATTCACATTTGCATCATTATAGTTGCCATTCATTTTCAATGTGTGACTGCTTTTGTGCTCCACAAAAGAAAGAAAGACATGAGGGTGAATAAATAATAGCAGAACTATAATTTTTAATTGAACTTTTATTTTAAGACTACTCACTCAGAGCTGATAATATTCACAGCATGGCCAAAATACTTTTTTTAAGCAAAAATAAAAAGAGAAAAGCAAAGGTGAGAAATCCCATGCAGAACCACTACATTAGGGCTAAATGAAGAGTTTCACAGGACTGCACAGCTATAGTTCAGCAACACAGCTCAAGATCAACATCCCTGCAAAAAGTCAGTATCTAAGAAGTGCATATGTAAGCCATTGAGTTAATAGCATGTATGTGCGTCCGTGTGTCTATTAAAAATGGCAGGGTGTGTATCTGAGGGCAAGTATCTGCGTACGAGTGGAAGAGACCGAGCCTGTGGTGTGTGTAGAGTTAAGCGAGCGTGGGTGTGCACGTCTGGGTTTGGTTTGGGCTTTTCTGAAGCGATTTGTAATGATATGCTGCTCTGTCTGTACAACGTGTATTTGTGCCCCAGAGAGACATACAGAACATACTCTCATTAAGTTAAAAGGATGGCGTCCAACCACAACGACTTTAGGGCAAACGCACACACAAATGCCAGTGCACTGGCCAGCACAAATTCAAATGGGATTGCCGGCACAGACACACAAACACACATATTGCCAGTGCCATAAAAAGCAGAGAATTTGGACAAATAACATTTCCACCATCATATTAGGGTTACTTGAAAGAGACTGCAAAGAGCAACGCTACTGAAAGAAAAGCAACATGGTGAGTTTCAGAAAGCCACTTTTTGATGGGATGTTCTGTTTGATGAGATTCAAATCAGTTTAATTATGTTCTAGTCAATTTTTTAAGGATTCAGATTCAACTAATAAAACTCACTTAAAAATTCATTTAAATAACGAATATTTAGTTAGCTGCCCAGATGCTGCCGGCATTGATTTTTCTAGGTATAATTCATGCTCATATTGATTATATTAGTATGTGTATGTGATGTGTATGTGCTTGTAATTGCGTGTGCGATTTTCACACGTCATATGGTGTGACATAGGTCCTGCGGTCCACGGGTATCAGGAGATCGAATCGACCAATCAGAGGGACTTGAATAAAACGGATGCAATCTGTCAGTCAGCCCACTGTGGCGAAAGTAATCGAAACCCTCCTCCCCCATAGTCGTGATGCTACAGGATACACACACACACACACACACACACACACATACACACACACATACACACACACACACACACACACACACACATACACACACACATACACACACACACACACACACACACACACACACAGCCTTTCACTCTGTTATATGAAGTTTTCCATTCCTTTTTCAGAATGACATATTAAGACTTTATGAGACCTTTAATAATTTACATTATTATTATTATTATTATGATTCTAAAATTAAATAAGAATAGCAATAAATGGGAACTTTTTTTGCAGTTGTCTGAGCCGACAACTTTTTTTTAACCTATACTGTATATAAACACAATTAATATAAAATAATTTGTGAAACATTATTTATAGATGGATTTTCAATTTGACAGACCTTCAAACAGTATGTTATCATTTTTAAAGTGATATTAAAGTAATATTTTGTCTCAGTATAATATGCTGAGACAGCTGTAAGATAACTATTTGTAGGCTGATTGTTCTAACCAATGGTGTAAATTTGGAGGCGGAACTATCTGTTTGTTGAGCAATTGAAGATGGTGTGAGTGTTTTGGGAAACTTGTTTGATTTAACATATCACTGTCAAGGAAGCAAATTAAATCTTAAACACTCTATTAAATTGAAATTTGAATTCTGCTGATTTTAATCTGTGTGTTAGCACTGATCTCTATGTCAGTTTACTACTAACATTAGACAAGATAAATGCGCACAGATACAGAGTAAACATTTAAAAGACTATCTTCTGGAAAATGAGCCAAAAATCTTGATCAGTCTTCTTATTCACACTGATATTGACAAAAATTCTGCAAAATCAAACATTATAACTCCAATTAGCAATAGCAAGTAAAAACTGAAAAGGAGTTAAGGTGCATTCATGCTGTGTCAGAATTACCATAATTATGTGATTCTGTAAAAAAAATCTAATTCATGTTCTAGAACTCATAATTACAACTTGTAAACTAATTTTCGGAGAGCTCTGACTTGTACCACCTGACTGCTGCAATGTCATGTGGAAACACTTAAAATGGCATCGGTTTCAGCAGTAAGATGTAGTTAAGCAGTTTTTTCATAATATCTTTGTGTATAATTCCTATAATTGATTATGAAGGGTCCTTTCACATTTATGTGGTTCTCAGAAGTGGAAGTCTTCATAGTTGGGTAAACTTCTATAGTGGTGAACGGAGAGAGAAATTGATTATGTTGGTCAGAAGAGAGAAAGATTGCAAATTTGCCATCGCTCCTTTTTGTTTTTACATAATAAATGACTTGCGCCAGTTGAAGCGCAATAACGTACACTGTCATGTTATCTTGCATTCAGATGCCTGATGTTTGGGAATGCAGTTAGTAGAGACAGTTATGGGAGGGGAATACCATATAGTTAGTTAGTTCATTTATCCAATCACATGATCTGTTGAGGCAAAGTCACATGACTTTTTTGAAACCACAATGAGGAATTTTTTTTGGTAAATGTGTTTCCATCGTAGATTATGCGATTCTTATTGGATACAAATTTATTCGACTCAATTGAGCGCATACCTTTTTTAAGCACATTTTTAGAATTTATGCACATCTTAGCATTTCCATCCAACGTATTTTTATGCGATATCCCAAAATTCATGAAATAGCTAATGAGAAGTATCCCTTATGTATGAACACATTCCTGAGTATCCCAAGGAATGTGTGAATTGGACAATTTTTTTTATAATGTTTAATGTAATGCAAAGCTGCTTTGGATAAAGCATCTGCAGAATGTAATTTACATGTTTTTTTTGATAGCTTTTAGGTTTTGAGAGACAGTTCACAGTTAAATAAATATGAAAACTTTTGCTGTTACATTATGAAAACAACACTGATTTCACTATGCTGTTCCAAACAGCCAGTGAGAATAGCACCTTTCAGAGTACTGCCCTTCCAAGTGAATAGGTCACAGTGATGCTAACAAGGAATTTGCCCAAAGTGTTTATGCTAGGGTAATACTTGTGTAACAGCTAGAAAGTGTCACAGGAAAAGTGTGTCGGGGTGAGTGTGTGCTATTTTTGAATGTGTCATACCTCTCATGAGCGGGCAGCGAGTGGCCCTCATGCTCGATCTGTCCACAACGCTGATGCAACTTCACTCTGCTGGTTGCAAACCCATCCGGCTCTTCATTGAGAGCTAATGCACGTGTAAAGAACTTGCCTGTTATGCAAATGCATGAATACACACCAAACACGTATACATAACCTATACGTTTCACAACCCATTTGTGGAAGGCATTCGGTCCCTGTAAACTATTCGAGGCTGGCGTTAAAGTCACGACACAGAAGCACCAATAAACCGCACAGACGTCAGACCAGAGATTAAACGCTCAAATGAGGATTTCCATCACCTACTTCATAAGAGGATTTGCTTATGTACAAACACACATATCTTTAGCACCTGAGGAAACCTCATCTATTGTTGTGTGAGAGTTCTGTATGGTTGTGCGAGGTCATGAGTTTGTGTTTGTACATCATTTACTGAACTGGGTAATGAAAGGTTTATTACTCACCCTTGACCTTTGAACTCTAGACACATTCTCCCTCTGACCTCGTTCTCGTGCCGTCACACACACATACATAAGCCTAACCTTGACTTTTGTAAATGCTGACTCCAATAAACTCTGGATATCTGGCTACCAGACAGTGGAGCCGCCACATTCTGCAGATGGCTGTTTAAAACAGCAAAATGTCACACAGACCGACTGAGTGTCATGGGATGAACCTTTATAGCATCTCACTTTACCGTCACTGTCCCCAGGCGCTCTTCAGCGTGATTTATGATTCATGAGGTTTCGGTATATTATAATACTAAAAAAACTCATATTTTGACCTAATGCAGCTTTCAGGAACACAAGTAATGCATCTGATTGCAACTTTTCTATTTAAATATGCCAGATGTTGTAATCATTATGATCACAAGCTATAATCATTGCCTTACATGTTCATCATGTCTGCTTAACTGAATACATGATATTTACTGACCACATAACTTGCAATATTTTATAAGCGGTGTATTACTGACATTGCTTTGACACACTCGTCTCTTTTAATAACAGAATAAACTATACAAAATAAACATAAACTGAATTTAATCGAAAATATATAAGTACAAGTGTATAGTTATAACATTTTGTACACTACTTCTTAATTAAAATATCTCCTTTGTTAAATGAATTAATAACAATTTCTGTATTGCATTTTATTATTCGTTTTATTATTTGATTGCATGTAATCCTTTATTTAATGTTTGAAAACATTTAATAATATATTTATTATTGCATTACTGCTATTTTATCCTGATGGACTTAGTTTGTGCAGCTTCACATTGTTTGTAGTACAAATATTTTCAAATATTTTGCCCTACAAATGTTCAGTTTCATGTGTACAGTGGTTATTATTACCTCACTCACGGAGGAGCTGGTGACAACTCTGCGAGCACTCCGGTTACCACCACCCGAGGAGAGATCTCCACCGTCTAACCCGCCTCCACACGCTCCGGTGACGGCTGCCGTCACCACCAGCCCTCGCTTGGCATTCCCCGAGAAGTTCGATGGATCACCCACGAAGTGTAAGGGATGTCTATTGTTAATAAAGCTGCACATGGATCCCAACGTCACTGAATCCTCATTACATTACTAAATTAGAAATTGTTATTATATATATATATGGCTAAATATTTCTCCATGCTCAGTTCCTTTAATAATCCCAAAACCCTTCCATTTCTTTCTTCTGAGCCATTGGTTTGTGAATTCTCTTGCATTTTTTATTATATGATACGTATTGAATGGTTCACTTATGGTTATAATAAATGTAGAACTGAGGTAATAATGATATATTTGCAGGGTCCTGATGCTGCATAACACCCCCAAAACCAAAACACCCCCACCACTGTGCTTCAAAGTATTTAAAAGTGGCCTGAAGAAAGAGAGTGAGGTTATATGTAGGAGAGGCTATAATGATGGCGTGCAGAAAACAAGAAGAGAGGAGACAGAGAGAGACGCAGAAGCACATCCTGATGGTAAGTTGAGCCCGGACAGCGGAGATTTATTGTTGGATGTGTGGAAGCCTCATTGCATTCACAGAAACACTGCATGGGGGCACAAGAAATAAATGGCTGTGTTTAGAATGGTGACAGTCTTATTACACCCATTGTTTACGTTAGAAGGGGAAAGCGTGCGCATGAACGTAATCGGCATAATCAGCGTTGTTTACACTTAGAGTAAAGCGTGCGTATGTGTTGTGATATTCTCCAAAATGGCGGAAGACAGTAACTCGGGGGAGAAGAATTGTTGAATAAAGTCGTCATTTTTGTTTTCTTTGTGCACAAAAAGTATTCTCGTATTTTCGCAAAATTTAAGTTGAGCCACTAATGTCACATGTACTGTTTTACCGATGTCCTTGCTACGTTTCTGTCTGGGAACATTTCAGTTGCGTTGCTGTCTATGGAGGGTCAGAGAGCTCTCAGATTCCATCAAAAAATATCTTAATTTGTGTTCCGAAGATGAACAGAGGTCTTACGGGTTTGGAACGACATGAGGATGAGTAGAAAGGAAGTGAGGCGACGAGCATTTAGAACATTTCAGGAATCTAAATACTGTGCCAGTTATACACACACACACACACACACACACAGCTTTAGAGGCAGGGGTTCTGAGAAATACTGCTTCAGGGCCTGCTTCCCTCATAAACACAATGAATTCTGGGAAACTGTGACACCCAGAGCAGAACAGAGAGTTTGTGTTAGTGTGTTAGGGATTTGATCAGATACATGTTGCTCTATTTCGCACCTTATTTTCCTTTGTAAAAAAGGAGTATGATTAACTGTATTGAATATGTACTTGTAGTGTACTTCAAATCTTATAAATATATTTAAAAGTACTTCCAGCTAATTTAATAAACGAAAAAAGGCCACTTAAGTGAACTTTGTAATAATGACAAATTAAAAGTTTTGTTTTAAAAAGTGTATTTTTAATAATTGTTTTAATATCTTGTGCATTGAAGAAATACACTTAATTTGATGTGTTGATTAACATACTAAAGCACATGTAAGTACTGTGAGTAAATATAATATAAAAACTATGGCTAAAATAATAAAGTATATTACTAAATTGCAACTTTGTCATTACAAATGTGTAATTACAAATACATTTAAAAACCATGACATACAAGCTTCAATGAAATCCAATACTTCGGTGGGTCAAAAAAATGTAAAATAAAGTAACAGCAGTGTAAATAGCAATATATGTATATATTAAAAAAATTGTAGTCAATTAAATTCATTAAAAAGTAATTTAAAGATACTAAAGATAAAAAAAATTAAGACATAATGTTTCAATAAAATAAAAAACCATAAATATAGCAGATCACTCTCTTTCTCTTGCAAGGTTAATGTGTGAAGATTCTGATCTGTCATTGATGCTTATCTTTGGCCTCCACCCCTGCCCCTCATGCCCACATGTCTTTTCCTCACCCCCTTGGCAACTGATGAGGCATCAGCTGATTTTGGTGGAAGGGATTTGATGTTCCATGAAGTCTATTTAAAAGTGCCAATGCACTGCTTTCTCTCTTTCTCCCCCTACTCTCTGTCTTTGGCTTTTTAACTTCTACTATCTCAGCTATATTTATAATATACAGTTGTTGTTGTAGTTGTTGACTTGACCCGTGTTTGTATGTCTCGTTTTTTATCAGCCTTCATCTCTCCGCCCTGCTGCATATGGAGAAACCTCACAAAGTCCAACTCACCAGTTATTTAAGTCTCAATCTGAGCTATAAAAAGCCAGAAAAAGTAAGTACCCTGGAGTGTATTCATAGACCAAATCTCAGTTTAGCTGATTTTAGCCCCCGCTCATGCTCTTAACATACTCAAATTCATGCACAAACCATACAGACCATATCATGTTTTCTATATTATTCTCCACTAGATGCCTTTCCTTACCATGTATCCCAGCAATGCCAAACTCAGAAGTTATGATCTGGTAGAACTGCAACACATGCATACCAGCCGGGACTGTGGATGTTGTACAACTTTGCAAACACTGATGCATTAAGCAAGACTGATTATCTGTGATGTAATGCCTTAAATGCAAACAAATTTGATACATCTTTTTTGGCCTCCTTTTAACATTTTTCTGGATATCTTTGAATGTCTATCTGGGTTTCTAAACATTAGAAAGCATAGTTTTACACTGCGGTTCAGTATGGCTTTTATTTTGACAAACCATGTGTGACTGATGATTACAAAACAGTCCAAATACCAGAGAGCCTTCCCTCTCCTCATTTCTGTAGCTTCAGATGCTAAAAGGGAAGAGTGTGTGTGTGTGTGTGTGTGTGTGTGTGTGTGAATATCTGATCGCTGTTAAGTAGACGCTTTGTACAGATCTGAAAACCATTGATGCCACCAGCACAATTCCTCACAGTTTCTTGTTCATAAAAGCCCCTCTGGAGATTTAGATCACTTGTTGGTCTGGAACTATTTCCTCTTTCAGCGCCAACTCCATCCATAGGAGAGCTCCTTGCCGTGAGATAGAAAAGTAGGCCAGTGTAAAAGAGGATATCTGGCATGGCCATAAAACGATGGACAGGAAGAGAGAGAGAGCGAGAGCGTGCCAGGAACATCTAATTAGAGGAAGACATAGAAAAAGCCAGAAGAAGAGAGGGAGTAAATCGTGTAAGGCGTAATGTTGCAGCTATTTAAGTTTAAATGTATTTTTTAGTTAAGCAAATTTAATTAATTATTGGTTTATAAATTGTGAAACATACTGTTTTGATTTATTGTGGTTTTGATTATGAATTTAGGAAAATATGTATGACTTTTATTTTGAAATCATGTGGCCGTATAATGGACGTATATAAGAACAATATGAGGAAGGTAAGTCCGGGATTGACTATATAGCTTTTTAACACCTTTGCTTTCGGAGTTCTTTGGAAAATGAATAATTTTATTATCAACTGTGGGTCATTATTATTTGCTAAATGTTTCACAGTTCCAAATGTGCCTGTGTGCGCGTGTGTATACACACTATTGTTCTTTTTTTATTTTTTATTAATACTTTTATTCAGCAAGGATGCATTAAATTGACAGTAAACACTTTTACATTTGATAAGATTTCAATTAAACAACTTTCTATTCATCAAAGAACGTAAAAATGTATCAATGTTTCCACAAAAATATTAATTAACATTGATAAGTATATATTATATATAACATTGATAATAATATCACCAAATCAGCATATTAGAATGATTTCTGAAGGAAAACACTTAAGACTGAAGTAATGATGCTGAAAATTCAGCTTTTGACATAATGAATGAATTACATATTAAAATATATTTTAAAAGAAAACAGTAATTATAATAATATTTTAAAATATATATGTTTTTACTGAATTTTGGGTTAAAAATGCAGACATTGTAAGTATACAAAAAACAAACAAAAAAACATACAGACCACAATCCTTTGAATGGCAGTGAAAGAAAGCTCACTTGATGGGAACCAGGGGCTATAAACCTCTAAAAAAGACAAAAAAGAGAGGCTTTTTTAGTTTCTCTAAAAATTCAGTTTGACAGCCCTCATCATCATTAACTTTCATTTAATGGAAAGTAGAAGCTTGTACATTCTTCTAAACTTCTCCTTTTGTGCTCTAAAAAAAAAAAAGAGTAAATGATAATCACATTTTCATTTGCTTGATTGAACATGAATATTTAATATGAAATATTGCCTACTTTTTTTCTGAATGCATAAATAGGTCTGAATTTTAACCTGTAAAACACATTTGAAAACTTACAAAGTTCAATTTATTTTACATACATGCAAAAATTATCTTTAGTGCATGTCAATCTTGTCTACATGAGTGCTGCTGCCTGTGCATGTGTGCATGTGTGTGTGTGTGTGTGTGATGAGGTAATGGCTAGTGAGAGCTCTTATCAGCTGGAGAGGGGGACCAGGTGCATTTCCTGAACTCTGGGCTCTGGTGCCACAAAAGATCCTTTGTCCAAGCCTGTTCCCTGACTCTGCACTAAAGAGGTGGTTCAGCCCGGCTCCTTCCCCTCTCCAACCTGGTCCTTCTCTTTCTCTCTTCCTGCTCCAGAGAGACCAATTAGAGACAATGCAAGTAGGTTAGACTGCCCATTAACTGAGGCCATTGTTAAGCACAATGCCAAGAGGATTGTACGCTAACAATAAAACCTATAAGCCAGTACTAGAGTGTCACTGACATTGTTGGGCTAAACCAAGAGTGCCATTTTGTTCCTATGGAGCGTGTGAGTGGGTGTGTGTGTTTTGGGTGAGAGACTTGCGCTGGGTCACAGACTGCACAGACGAGTTTCTCGTCACTTAAATAGAATCTCTGTGTTCCACTTTTCTATCCTATCTCTTTATCCCCTTTCTGTTCCTGAACATCTCCATCTCTCACCCACTGACCCCCGCGCACACAAAGACAGAGTCAGTCTCTCTGCACCCCTGATAATGATGGGAAAAGGGTGATGTAATGCCCCCAGCTTAGGGTTTTCGAGTGAGATTAGGTCGCTTTTAAAAGGCAAACTCTTGTGGGCCTGTCTGGGGGTCTTGACCTCTGACCTCGGGGGTCTCGGGTTCACCCACTATTGAGGGAAATCGGTTTATAATAACCACTTGCTTGGGCATTTACAGCACAAATACAAAAACATACAGCCCTCCTCCAATCATCTGAGAATAATGCATGCAGTGTCTTGCTAATTTTTAAAAGTCTTCATGGTTTTCTCTGCTCTCCAGTGCTGGATTTCCCAGAGGACAGTTTTGACCCCACTTAAGTTTGTGGGAATGAGTGGTTGCCCTTGGCAACAGTCCTTTTCGGCCTGTGACAATGCTGTCATCCCAAACGACCTTAAGGGTATTTATAAATGCACCTCATCTGTCCCTCATGCACCTCTTCTCTCTCTCGCTCTTGTATCTTTCTTCCTGATCTCTTCATTTCTCTCTCTCTTCCTCAGTCTCTCTCTATCCTCTTTCACTGGCTGATTAGCTGGTTTCTACAAGCTGTTGGAATCTGGGTCAGAACTTACAGCTGCTCCGGATCAAGGGCCAGTGTTGGACCAGCGCTGAGGTCGATATTAGATTTTCATCAACTATAAATCAGCAGTGACAAAACAATGATTACATAGCCATTTAGCTCCAAATCCATTGCCAAAGAAACCACACACCAATCCAATAATGCAATTACAAATCTCCAGAATAGACAGACCAGAATGTGATGTAACGTAAATCAACCTACTAATTTACAATTACTAAACAACAGGAATTGGTGAAATACATGCAGAGCTCTACCTGACCACAACATTTGAACTGCTTTGGGAACAATATGTGCTGAATATGAAAAGATTCTCTCTTTTTTTTTTGTCTTGTTTTCCTGTAAATAAATATGTTTATGTAATAAGATCATATGACTTATGATTTTTTTTAAATTATTATTATTTTGTATAATTATGTAAAGTGATATATATATATATATATATATATATATATATATATATATA
>NW_015505214.1:90661-147667 GCF_001515645.1 Sinocyclocheilus grahami | reverse complement strand
TATATATATATATATATATATACACACACACACACACATACACACTGTATATATACACATTGATTTTTGATATTTTTTTTTTATTATTATGGTTAAGCATGTGTGTGTGTACACACACACACACTTAACCAAAATAATAAAAAATAAAATAAAGTTATTAAAAATACATAAATAAAGAAATAAATAAATGAACAAAAAATGCCCCTTCATGACTAAATAATACTATTTAAAAATGTAAATAAATAACAAATTATCTTAAATAATAAAAAACTAAATAATAATAAGCAAAACTACAAAAAAAATATGTAAACAATATCATTGTATGATCCTGACTAAATAAAATATTTTTAAATAAATAATAAAAGACTCTTTGTGACTAAATAATACTTAAAAAAATATCTTAAATTACTAAAAAATTTAATAATAAATAAAACAAAATATATGTAAATGATAACATTTTATGATCATATATGACTACATTTAATAAATAAATAAATAAACAAACAAACAAACAAACAAACAAACATGAACTGTCTGCAGTAAAACTTTATGATCTTGGTTTGAATAAAAAACAAAATAAAACTCAACAAAAATAAAAATCTAAACTCTGTCCAGCACAGACTTACTGGACCAGGCAGCGGTCCAAATCCAAATTAATTTCAAATGTGAATCAGCATAGTTACAGCTCTGTGCCAATATATATATTTCACAGGTAACCAAAATTGTGAATAGAGACAGAGATAACAGAAAAGAGTAAATAAATATTTTTATAATAATTAATTCATTTCAAGTTAGTTAAATTAATAGTTAAATTACTTAAATTAATATCTTGTCATTAGCTTAGTAACATGCTAATGCCAAACTCCACTGTATTCAATTGTGTCAAGTCTCCTGTGCGCTGTACATGATGAGCACTCGCTGTTTGTGTTACATGCAGGTACCTACGTACAGGGTTTCAAAACTGTCACTTTTGTTTTGATAAATTCAATTTCACATTCGGTGTTGCCTTAGAAGGCAGCTGCCTATGCATGCAGGCAGTGGAAAGCAAGGCAGCTTTGGAACAGAGCTTGATGCCACTAAACCATTAATCCAGCTAACACTGACACAACACAAATCACATCACATACCTTGACACGTTGTATCTGAATTCTTCCTCACAGACCCAAAATACCAGAATCAAATTACCCATACCTCATACGATGAACTGCATCCAAAAAGAAACATTATGAGAGAGCAAAGATCAAAGTAGAAACAGACAGTCCCCAATAATTTACTCACACAGGGACTGCCTCATTAACAGTACTGTAGAAATGCTGATGTCATGAAAACGAATCTGTTGGCCTCTTTTTGGCTGAGAAGTGAGTGCGATCACCTTGCCCACCCCCACATACAGGTTCATTAAGTCTCTGTGTGAACGTGTATGAGTGTACTTCAAATCACAGACAATACACAGAGGGAGCAGATCACAAAAGTGCACCGAGCATGTGCTTTACAGCACGTAGGCTACAGCTGAAAGGGAACGTGAGAGTGAGCGAGTGACGGCCCCGATTCTGAGCGAGGAGAGGAGAAATTGCTGAGCTCATTGTCACGAGAGAAACAGCATTACGGAGGGAATGTTCTGAAAATTGTGTGTGTGTGTGTGTGTGTGTGTGTGCGCGGACTGTGCACTTCAAAGCAGGAGCCTCTGGGTATTTTAACACCCAAAGGCCCAGGTCAATGTGAGGGCCAAATGTCCACTTACACATACGCACTCATCTGTGTGCTCATCTGAAGGGCACACATGCTTTTGACTTCCTGAAGTGTTTTTAATGACAAAGAGATGTTCAAATTAAGAAACTATTTGGTTCTGAATCTAATTACACCATTCAAAAAGCATATTTCTTCACTGACATCCATTCAAAATGAACCTGACATTTTTTGCAAGCAACCTAAATGATTAAAAAAATAAACGTACATTTATGAATTTGACAGATACTTTTATCCAGCTTACATTGCACATGTTTTTGTATTCAAGTATTGACTTGAATTGACCCTGTGAATGAACTTTTTAATACCATGTTCTACTTCTTGAGAAACAGGACTGCATGTATCTTAAATGTATTTATTTCATTATATTATAGCACTTACTACATTATAGTTTTACTTGTGTCTATTTTAGGGGTCTGCAAGCAGTTTGCACACCTTCAGGGGGTCCTGCGTCAGCCAAGCAACTGCCATTGAGATGAATAGGAATGTTAATGGTATTGGAGACCTCCTTAAACCAAACTATTTGCAGAAAATGAGTTGACAGAGTAACTATAAAAAGGAGATTTTATTTTATTTGTTTGTTTATTTATTATAGGGCTTTCAAATCAATTAATCGCGACTGATCAAATCCAAAATTAAAAAAAAATATGTTTATATGACATATGTGTGTGTACTGTATATATTTATATGTATATAAAGATACACACATATGCATATATGCATGTGGGGAAAAAGTTGTGCTGAGCCGATAGGTCCAATTCCAAGGAAACACAAAACCACGACTTGAGATGCTTTCAAGAGCATCTGCCAAATGAAAAAATGTCAGTATATTTACATGGAGTACTTTTCGTCAACCTGAATGAATCCAATCCAATTTCAGAGTCTGAACGTAGTTTATATGAAACCTATACTTTGGACATGTTTGTTTACAAGTGCATATATGTATTCTGAACAAAATGTCAGCGCATTCAATGTGAAATTAAATTCCAGCTCAGTCAGATCGATTGAGGTGTTTACAAGAAGGGTTTCAATCGATTGAGACATCACTCTGAGTACTAATGTATAATATGGGTGCATGCAAACATAGCTGTGTAAACCTGTCTGGGCTAGCAAAGAAATTCATTAAGAATGACAGATGATTCACACAAAAACTAAAGGTTTAATTCCAAAATACTGAGGCATTTAAGTCACATTACAGTATTCTCTTCTGACATCCTCATCATTGTCCAAGCGCCAATGAATGTGACATTGCCAGACATCAGAATCCCTCATCCAGCATGTCATCAAGCATTTTCATAATTCATATGGTAACATTCACACACTTCTATGGTTTTTCTGCAACCTGCGGCCTATATAAGAGGAAGTCCAAGAATGTGGCTCTGTAATATTGCATGAGGAGGTTGTGTAGTGCAAAAGCATAAAACACCATTTCCAGGAAAGACACTCATTTGGTTCATTTAGAAACCACTGCAATCTGCAAGCCAGACAAAAACACTTGCTGGTTTAAAGTCCCCATCACTTCCGACAAAACAGCTCAACGATTTTTTTGACATCACATCGTACTTCTGCTTCTCATCAAACTTTCTGTCCAATCAAATGCTCTCTAGAATCCGAAGCGCCCGCCCCCTACACTACAAAATAAACGCTGCTAAAATCGGTCACTTGTCCACAGAATTATAATTTTCTGTACAGTGAATAGCACGTAGTGCACTAGGGAACGATTCAAACAGTGTAAATATGCTTTCCATTGAGGAAAAAATAAGTCTGGTTTCACGCTGTGTCACGCTAACCACCGCACCGCACACACACTCTGCTCCGGTCCAGAGACACGATAGCACGGAGCGGATCACATGCGCGAGTCGGCGCAGACCACAAAATGTATCGGAGCTATTTGAATTCTACACAGAATGCTATATTTTATAGCAATATGGATCAGATTGTGTTTGGCATACCCTGTCAAATGCAGCTTTATGGAGCTCAACGGCTCTAGCCCAAGCTGTGATAAAAACGAACGCTATTGGCCATTTTAAAAAGGGGCGGAGCTGCTTGATATGTCCCGCCCTGTCTTCCTATTTCAGT
This sequence comes from Sinocyclocheilus grahami, assembly GCF_001515645.1. NCBI lineage: Eukaryota > Metazoa > Chordata > Actinopteri > Cypriniformes > Cyprinidae > Sinocyclocheilus > Sinocyclocheilus grahami. Next base: position 143,842 of record NW_015505214.1, on the reverse strand, counting down.
TCAAATGACGTCAACACATAGAGTAATGCTGCGTGTTTCTAAGCATTTCAGGGCACCTTTAATAGCAAAACATCATCGGTCCAGTGTACTGCTGCAGAGGCATAACTCGTGTGCTTGGCCTCCATCTGTAATTATCACCCATCGCATGCCTCAGCTAATTAGCAACGCCTACGACTGTAAGCCCAAGCGCATTCATGGGTCCCAGCGAGGAATTAAACATGTCAAGAGTGTTTAAGACAGAAATGTGTCATATATTATACGTTGACAGTCATTAAGAAAATATTTGTTTGCACGATAAACCGATGATCCCTCTCACAATGGCTGTTAAGAGCTTGACAATAAGACAAGACAAAATGGCACCTCACCATCATCTCAAGAATCTTTTGTGGAACAAATTTGATGTGAGTGAGAACTCCCATTTATTCGCTGCTAAATATTTGAGCTGAGATGTCTTTTTTTTTTTTGAGAGGTTGTATATTGAGATTAGACCTTTTTTATCCAGTGTGTTAAATTTCTTCTCTTTCTCTTTCAGTTCACCTTTTGACAGCAGGCTTTGTGTACAGACTGTGGGAAAGTTTCCTTTCCTGATGAGGTCATCCCTTCAACCCCCCCACCCCACCAGATCTGTTTCACTCACTCACACACTCACAAACACACAGGAAGGAGGTATACAACAAGGTCTTGGCTTTTCGCTTGTTTGTGCACATATATAGGATTGCGATGAAGGTCAAGTGTGGGTTTTGTAAGAAAGTTTTGTAAACGTGTCCACGATAAATGAAAAAAATCTAGGTTAAAAACAATGTGCAAGTGCATAGAAATGCACCCTTGTGTATTCATGGTGGTTTCATACGAATTTGAAATTTGAAAGTTTCAATGTAATAACTCTAAATACATCATGTGGTGTAACCACTTTTAACAAAAAAGGTTTTTAAATATATTTTTCAATGTAAAATATTTCTTTACAAATACCATCAGTTATTAATTCATAAATTTTACTCTTTTCATAAAGTTTCGTAACGTTACACCACATGACCTTTCACAACATGAACTAACCTTGTCTTGTCATAAAAAGTAGAATTATCTGATCATTTAATCTGACCTTGACACACAATCATAAAAGTCTGCAGGGGTTCAATATGTGATATAATTTCTTATATATATATATACACATACACACATACATACATATATACACACAATATAAAAAAAGATATATTGATTTTTTTGTATATATACAAAAATATAATTTATATACAATAATAAAGCAATAGGGGCAATATGGATTTTCTTATCAATAATTTCATTTTAAATTTTTTCTTCATTTACTGAATATAAAAAACAATTCATTTGGTAATGTCAAAAATTCTTATTATAGAAAAGGTTTATTTAAATAATTTTGTTTGAATTGCATGCTGTATAAAAAATCAAATTGCATTAAAAAAGGGTCATAGCAGTGATCCAGTAAAATAAAAAATGATAAAAAAAGAACAGAAACCCCCAAAAAACCTCTCCCACATTTCTCATCAATGTATCAAAATGCGACACAAACACCCAACCACGTACCGCACGTACCCCTGTCTATCACATTTCATTCAAATACAAATTTTCAGTGACCTCTTCCACCCCCAACCCACAAATAATTAAGCTCAGGGTCAAAGTCTGTATCCATACAGAAAATACCACCCCAGGGCCACGCTTACACAGCCGCCCCTCACAATGTGCCTTTATGGCCAAAGCTCACACTCCCGGCGTGATGCTGGAACTCGACGGCAAGCAAAACGTGCAAAACTAAACATTCACCAAAAAACACAGAGCTCCCAGTCGTAACCATGAGTCTGACGAAGAGGAATGCCTGATACACAGCTCTCCAGACGTACACACACACACAGGTCTTTGTTTTATATATGTGTAATACACTCACAGCGCTTAATCAAACTCTCCCGACTGTGACTCTTTTCCAATGTGTGTGTTTATGCAAACATGTGGAGACCTGCGGGGTGTTGAGATGAATTGTGTGTGTGTGTCTGGAGAGTTGTATGACTGGCATTCCTCTCAATCAGACTGAAACCCATAGTGAGAAGGTTAAAGAAACAGAAAAGTAAGAAACACTCACAGTGCTTGTTGTATTTGGGAGGGTGGGCCAGTAGGGGGCGCTGTGCTGGAGAAATCCAGCTTAGCTGACTCAGAACATTTTCTGAGTTTCTTTGTGTCTAGTTCTTTCTTGTTTAATTTCCACCTCCACCCCCTTGCCCTGAGCCCGTATAAAGGGGCAGTTTGTTTAATCAGTAATCACATCTGAACAAGTGAGACACTATCTTTTTATCCGACCAAACCTCTAAATAAGCAAACCATTATACTACCCTCTCTCTCCAGAGAATACGGTGAGCTCATGCCATCTGCAGTCTACCACATTATGCTGAATCAATGTCTTTGAGATTGTCAAACTGTGATCCCTTACAAAAATTAACCATGCTTTTACTAGAGTAACCATCGTTAAACTGTGGTAGTAAGTAACTAAAAAATTAATCATGGTTTAACTACAGTCACCATAGTTGGTTTTAATACAGCATTCACAGTAAAATTATAGTAACTACAAAATAAACCATTACCATAGTTTAAAGGAATAGTTCACCCAAAAATTTTAAATATGTTATTAAAAGGGTCATATGATGCGATTTAAATTTGTCCTTTCTCTTTGGAGTGTTACAAGCTCTTGGTGCATAAAGAAGATCTGTAAAGTTGCAAAGACTAAAGTCTCAAATCCAAAGAGATATTCTTTATAAAAGTTAAGAGTCAGCCACGCCTACCTAAAACGGCTCGTTCTAACACACCCCCACATATCTACCTCACGATGTGGGAAGATTTGCATAACGCCGCCTAAATGTTCACACAAAGAAAGAAGACGTAACTTTTATTCTCACTGTAGTTTTGTTGTTGCTGCCGCCATGTCGTGAAGACGCTGTGTGTTTCGTTGTGAAAGCAAAACTACTTTGTTTGGCCTTCCAAAAGAGGACGATATCTGCTTCGTCATGCCTGGAGCTGATTCGTGCTGGTTGCTGAGGAAATACTACAACTTTGTGCTGTGGATCGCCGGATCGGCTTTCACCGTGGACGAAGCGGAGTCCAGCCCGGGGTCGTCACATGTGGCAAGCCCGCCGGCCGTTCCTCACTGTAGCCCTCGGCCTCTGCTCACTCTGGGCAGTGTAGAGTAGGGCTTGTTGTTTGTCATTTCTCTGATCACAAATGCAGACATGGTTTTATGTTTGCGCGATGCAACGCAATGCGTAAAAAGACAGTATAAATCATTATAATCCATAATTATGTCCCCACTGGATGCAACGAATGCCTCGTTAATAATGGGTTTTCATGTTTTTGAATCATCGCTCTGGCCTGACAGGGCATCATCACAGTATGGTAAGGGGTGTAACATTTCCGTCACACACTTGAGGTATTCGGCCAATCACAGCACACCTCGCTTTTTCAGACCGATGAGCTTTGTAAAAATCGACACATTTCAGAAAGGCGGGGCATAGAGGAGAAACAATAATATACAGTATGTGGAAAATAATGTGTTTTTTGAATCTTAAACCGCATAAACATTTCATTACACCAAATACACAAAATAATGTTCTTTTTAGCAGCATCATATGACCCCTTTAATTGCTCACCCTCATGTCGTTTCCAAACCTGTAAGACCTTCGTTCATCTTCGGAACACAAATATTTTCGATGAATTCCGAGAGCTCTCTGACCCTCCCATAGACAACAAGGATACTACCACGTTCAAGGTCCAGAAACGTAGCAAGGACATTGTTAAAATAATCCATGGGACATCAGTGGTTCAACCATAATTTTACGAAGCTCCGAGAATACTTTTTGTGTGCAACGAAAACAAAAATAACAACTTTATTCAACAATTTGTCTCCTCTGCATCAACCTGGCGATCTGAATGTAAATAACGTATGCTGTTTTGTGTCAGCCGTACCACGCGGATACAGTTGTTATTTTTGTTTTCGTTGCACACAAAAAGTATTCTCGTAGCTTCATAAAATTACAGTTGAACCACTGATGTCACATGGACTATTTTAACGATGTCCTTGCTACATTTCTGGATCTTGATCATGTAAGGATCCTTGCTGTTTATTGGAGGGTCAGAGAGCTCTCGAAATTCATCAAAAATATCTAAATTTGTGTTCCGAAAATTAACGAAGGTCTTACGCGTTTGGAACGACATGAGGGTGAGTAATTAATGATAGAATTTAAATTTTTGGGTGAACTATCCCTTTAAGTGTTTTATAGTAAAACTTTAGTATGTACATACTTATGGTTTTAATACAGCATTTACAGGTTTTACTAGAGTAACCATAGTTTAACAATTATTTGTTTTGTTTGTAGTAACTAATACATAGTCATAGTAAACAAACATGGTTTTACTACAACATTTGCAGTATAAACATAGTAACTACAAAATTAACCATGGTTCTTCTAACCATAGTTTAATAGTCAGTAAAACTATAGTAACAACAATACTTGTTTTTGTACAGCATTTACAGTAAAACCATAGTAAAAATAAACCATGGTTTAACTACAGCACCTACAGTACAGTATCCTTTTCTTGTCATACAACACATACAATGTCCCTACTACCTGAGAAATAAATCTTTGTTTCAGCCTGTTTATCCAAATAGCATACCTGGATATGGCTAGTCATTAACATTCCCATTCATCTCAATGGCAGTTGCTCAGCTGAAGCATGCAGTCCTGGGAGTACACAACCTGAATGCTGCCATCTTTGCTTCACGAGGATTTTTTGAGCCAATCATCTCAGTTCTAAATGTCATGTGACTGATCATGCCATATTAGAACTTCCTCCAGCAGACAAGACAACACACAAGTCTATAGACCTTAGGGTAGCCATATTTAATTTTTGACAGGAGTTAAAACGAGTTGTGAGAGATAGAAGTACAGTGCGTTCAATGGACTGTACTGTTGTTTAACAACATACTGATTGTTCAGAAATATTTTCAGTAGGCAAAAACTCCATAAAACAGTTTTTTAAAGTTGTGGGTGGCATTGTAAAGAGTGTAAATCTATTCCTCACAGCCATGTTTTCATTAGCATTAATTTCAATATGACATCTAACCAGACAGAAAGTCAAGTTCATGCAGTTATGTACTCTTTAAAACATCAACTACATGCAAAAATAATTTCAGAATACACTTAAATGGCCATCAATGGAGAAACGAACAATATAACGTTTTAATAATCTTTTTAATTCTGTGAGAATAGTGAACTCCACACAACAAATATAATGACAATGACATAGAGAAGCGGAATTGGAAAGTTGGAATTACTTTCACAACAATTTTTTTTCTAGATAAAAATGATACAAACCAATCAGAATCCACATGACAGAGCTAGAGCATTTAAAGTGGCAGACAACATTACTGTAGCACATAATTAAGATGAAGGGAACATTATCATCCATTAGCGTGGAAGCTAATAAAGTTACAGTTTTCATTCTGTTATGTATGAAAGGGGCTTAAGGTAGAGCAACTGTTTGTGAAAAATCTTGCCAAACAAGTTAAAGGCAGGGTAGGTGATTTGGTTCAACATATTTTTTTGTTATGCTGGTTGAAAGTCTCCTCACATCTCGATAGCAATCAATAAGTTAAGTGGTCTAAATGTTTTTTTATATATATATATATCATCAGTGGAAGGCATAGGACCATAAAATGTTCGTCCAATCATATCCCTTGGTCTGAGGGCTATGATAGGCTGTCCTATCTGCCTGTCAACGTATGTATTTACATACTTCCGGAAAGCCACTAGAAGGCAAGCCTGAAACCTTCAGCCAAAAAAGTGTAACGGCTAATGCTAACGGTTCTGCTTTGGCAGTATGTGGGAAAGGAGACCAGAAGCCATTTTTTTTGACTGGATGTCAATGGAGAGGCTTCACTACGCTGAATAAACAGCTTTTTAGAGGAAACGGCTTATCATTTAAAGGTGGGGTAGCCTATGTATTTTTTCAAGAATGCTTTCGAAAACTGAGTCGGGCCGAGTACCAAAAGAAACTTGTAGCCAATCAGCAGTAAGGGGCGTGCCTACTCATGATGGGGACGAGAGAGAGAGAGCACTCAGTGCACAGGATAGACATTAGCTGAGCCGAGCGACGACAGAAAGATAGAGATGGCGGATAAAAAACAAAAGAGGAACACGTCTGTGGAACAAAAGAAGGCTTAGGATAAGGCAAGAAGTAGGACCCGTGTAAATATTGGATCAGCTTTCCAGTGCTGGAAAGAACTCAATATATAAATATATATATATATCAATATACTGTATATCTAATATATGCTGGTATTTGCTTGAATATGCTCGTGTGTCATAATCGTTGCCTGGGTTGTGTGCGTATGTGTGGGGCGGAGCTATCAAAATAGGGGTGAGACACTTTTAGGGTAGGGGCGCGTTTGTTTTGGTGATTTGAAATATCAACATTGGCTACCAGAAATCACTTACCCCACCTTTAATGAATCTACAGCCTATCTGCTAATCTTCAACATGTTAAACAATACTTTTGGATTGAATCACAGTATTTTTAGAGTTTACCACGAAAAAAAAAATCTGTTTTATAAGAGAAGTCACTGACTTTTTGCGACAGGTGGGATTCAGTTTACAGCACTTCTCATTCATTCCTATGGCATCCATAAACGGCGACTGAGTGTCGTACAACTCTGTAAGGCTGTAATGTGATTGGTTATTAAGGCACACCTGATCCAAGTTAGCCGTTATACTTTCTCCAATAGTAATACAGACCCTCTCATCTCCCTATAGTATCACGCAACCATGATGTTGTCAGAAACTGATGACATATATCCTTGTAGCACAGTACATGACAAACACTGCCTCATTTTAGTACCATACAATTTCTTTAATATTGTATTCTGTGCATGTATACAGTCCATAAATCATTAATTTACAAATAAACCAAAGCTTTAGACAGTACAAGGAAAGTACAGAATAGCTTTTGTGATGAAAACATGGTCCTTGCTTCTTAAAGTAAGAAAAGTAATGGCACAGGCACATTTGTCTAATTCAGATGAATTCCAAGTGAAACATTTATTGCAAAATCCTCTTTGATCAAGCATTTACACACTTTTTCACATGAGTTTGTTCACATGAGTAATGTCATGTTGTTTACCTCAAATGAGGCGATCTATCAAAATTAGATGGCTTAAAGGGATAGTTCACCCAAAAATGAAAATTACCCCATGATTTACTCACCCTCAAGCCATCATAGGTGTATTTGACTTTCTTCTTACAGACGAATACAATCAGAGTTACATTAAATAATGTCCAGGCTAATCCATGCTTTATAATGGGAAAGTTGTAAATATGGATATTTTTCTTACACAAATGCATCGCGTCGCTTCGAAAGGCCTTTATTAACCCCCGGAGCCATGTGGACTTCTTTTATAATGGATGGGTGCAATTTTTTGGACTTCAAATTTTGTGCTACCATCCACTCCCATTATAAAGCATGGATTAGCCTGAACATTATTTAAAGGGGCTGTAAGTTTTTGACTCTACTAAAGCATAAAAATACCATAATATGTTTGCAGATATTTAAGAAACATGCTACGTTAACATACTTGTTTATCTGAAAAACAATGCTAGTCAAGTTATTCTGCTTTGAAAATGTCGGAATGTCGATCTCGGTTTTGGTTTGTGAAACACGCCCACTGCCAGTTTACCCTATTGTATTTCGGCACCCCGGGTTGCCAGTTGGCGGAAAACACAGCGTATTTCATTTCATTCATCGTCAAGTGCGCTCGTTCCTGTTGGTGTCGTCAATCTGGCAACCTGCGTGTGTGTCAAGTCTGAGGAGGGGGGGGCCGGGTGAAAAAAACCCTCTCCAATATTTTGAATTTGGACTGCAATACCTAGTTCAACCACTCGGTGTCAATCCTACATACAGCACCTTTAATATAACTCCGATTGTATTCGTCTGAAAGAAGAATGTCATAAACACCTAGGATGGCTTGAGGGTGAGTAAATCATGGGGACCTTTTCATTTTTGGGTGAACTATCCCTTTAACTCTCATGCTGCATAGATGAGTAAGAGATATACACAGAATATGAGTTATATGATAAATATTTCCAAATATATAAACAAAGTCAAAGCCAATATGCTTTTTAAGGAAACCACTTGGCATTGACTGAAAATGTTAGCTCGGCACTTATAAACAAATACAGAGATAAACAACAATTGAATATTTTGAGCTATAAAAATGTTAAAAGTAGTATTTGATGATGTATACACATATAAAATCAAAAACATTTACATTTTGTAAATTGATATGCAAAATTCTCTTTGGTCTGCATCTTGTGGATGTATGTGCCCAGACATAACATGGAAATTAATCTACATTTACACCTCAATCATTTTTATTTCCAAACGAAACCGAGGACCTCAGAAATACTGCAAACAAAGTATCAAAAAAGGCATATACAATAAAATAACCGTAAGTTGTTTTCCTCTCAGGCTTTTAAGTTTGCTTTGAGCAGACTGTGTTTATGGCAGTGGGAGAATGAGCCGAAGAAGTGTGGTGCCCTCTTCTGGACGTGTCCTGTGATGCAACAGTGCTGCATAGATTTCAAAGACTTCCTGTGGAATGGATTTTTTTTAGGGTCGTCATCAGGTGGGACAATTGGCCTTGTGAAAGGGCAGCCCACCTATAAAATTTGTTCCTGGCCCCCATCATAACATGGAAATTAATCTACATTTACACCTCAATCATTTTTATTTCCAAACGAAACCGAGGACCTCAGAAATACTGCAAACAAAGTATCAAAAAAGGCATATACAATAAAATAACCGTAAGTTGTTTTCCTCTCAGGCTTTTAAGTTTGCTTTGAGCAGACTGTGTTTATGGCAGTGGGAGAATGAGCCGAAGAAGTGTGGTGCCCTCTTCTGGACGTGTCCTGTGATGCAACAGTGCTGCATAGATTTCAAAGACTTCCTGTGGAATGGATTTTTTTTAGGGTCGTCATCAGGTGGGACAATTGGGAATGTTGTCCCGGGCCTTGTGAAAGGGCAGCCCACCTATAAAATTTGTTCCTGGCCCCCACGAAGTTTACCTGTGTATCTTGTCCAAAAAACGGGGAGAATCCAACATAAAATATCTTTATATAAGTTTCATCCATTCCAATCCTGACGTTTCACTGTCTCTACACCATCGGCAAGTAAAAGCGGTCACATAACAGTAGCGAAACTGTAAATTCGGTTTCCACGTCAACATTTGAAATTAAGGATGTAGAGTCTGTCCCCTTCGCAGTTCAGCAGGAATCTCTGCTTATGATTTTTCTATTTGGTCTTCTGAGAGCCGATCATCACCTTAGAGACAAAGTTGACAATAGCACTGGCGGGCTGCTCGGGGTCGTGTTCGGCAAACAGGTGACACACATTCTCGGTGCTGCTCCCGCTTTTCCTCGCAATGAAGCCAAAGATCCTGTTTTACACACACACGCATACACAACTATGAATAAATATACACACTCAAATACATAACTGGCACTACTTCAGAACTGAGATTGCCTGATTAAAACTTACTTTGCAGTTGTGCAGCCGTCCCGTGTCCACCTGTGAATAGTGCAGGAAAGAAGTCAGAACATCCAACAAAAACCCACTTACACCAAAAAAATCAATTACATTGTGAAGTCTAAAATTTTCTTTACAAATGTAAAAAATGTAAGACTATAGATGACTATAGATTAATGGAAAGCAGGAAAACAAGATGGCACTGTGTGTGTGTGTGTGTGTGTGTGTGTGTGTGTTACGTACTTCCTGTCCTGAGGATCCAGGGCACAGAATATCACTGTGTTGACAGCATAGTGTCTCCTGAAGAACAATCTGGAAACACACAGTCATATAAAAACTCAGGACAACATTATATGTATATACATATATAAAGTTTCTATGTGTAAATTTACACTACTGTACAAATGTACAGTTATTTTAAATTGGAATAATATTTCATAACATTACTGTTTTTAATCAACTAAATGTAGCTTTGGTGAGCATAAGACACTTTTAAAAACATGAAAACATTTTACAGACCCCAAACCTTTGAACAATTATACACAAAAACAACAGGTGATTATTGAGATGTGGGACAACACATTACACAACTTTACCTAAGATTAGCTTTCAAAATAGAAACACTTCCACTACAACATTATTCAGAAAAGATTGTTAACATAAATGTACCATTTCACTGACGACAATACATGATCACTAACTCCCCCTAAACCCATCTAAATATAACTCAATATTTGAAACATAAAGAGAGAGACTCACTTCCTCTGGTTGTCCGTGAGGGTGATTCCCTGTGCAGACACTTTAAAGTGAACGACGGTGGATGTGGGTGGTGGATCCATACTGAAAATCACAGTGGTGGCCTTCTGAACACCCTGAACTCCTGTCAGAGACTCCAGATCCACACTGCCCAGGAACCACACGTTACACGCTGAGCACCAACACACACACATTAACACATGGATGAGATCAAATAATCCCTGATATAGTTCAGATATTTCATTACCTGCTCCCTGTTTGAGTAGCTCTGCTGCAGAGTTTGTAGATGAAGTCTGTGATGAAGATTCATTTAACTCCTCTAGAGGATCTAAAAGAAGTCTTCAGTTAGCATAGAAACACTAACAACATAAAACTCACGCAGACACACGCTAATATCATAACATACCTCTGTTTGGGATGATGAGTCTGCACGGTAAAGCCAAGGGTGTGATTGAATGCTGACACACCAAAGCTGTGAGACTTCCTGTATAGTAGTAAATATTTATTAAATGCCATGTCAGCATCTTAGGCTATTTTTCATGGCAAAAACTATATATAAAAAAAAAATACAAGTATAACAAATACAATAAAAAACAGCAAACAAACAAACAAACACAAGTTATATTACACAAGATTTGTGAGACTTCCTGAACATACAGGAAACACAATATTTTAAGTTGAATGTTTTACCATATTTTCCAAACAATAACAATGCATGGTTGTAGCAATTTTGCTTATTTAAAAATATATACATTACCATTCAGAATTCTGGAGTCGGCAATAACATTAAAATATGTTCACTATAGATGGATTTATTTGATTAAAATACAGTAAAAACTGTAATATTGTGAAATATTACTAGAATTCAAAATAACTTTTCTCAATTTTAATAGATTTTATAATGTAATTAATTTCAGCAATAAAACCTCTGAATTTTCAGCAGCCATTACTCATATAATATGATATAATATACTGGTTTAGTGCTAAAAACAAATATATATATATATATATATATATATATATACATATACACACACACACACACTCAGTTGTGCTTATTATTATTATTATTATATTTTTTATTATTTTTGATTGATAGAAAAGTTCAAAATAATCTTTTCCAACAATATAAATGTCACTTTTGATCAATTTAATGCATCCTTGTTGAATAAAAGTATTATAAAAAGTTACTGACCCCAAACTTTAGAGGGAGTGAAACGAAAAGGGGAACAGTTGCACGATGCTCCTGACTACAGCCACTAGAGGGCGATCCTGACCATGCAATGATGAAGCTCTAACCAGCACTTGAATTTGCAGCAGCCATTACTCATATAATATGATATAATATACTGGTTTAGTGCTAAAAACAAATATATATATATATATATATATATATATATATATATATATATATATACATATACACACACACACACACACTCAGTTGTGCTTATTATTATTATTATTATATTTTTTATTATTTTTGATTGATAGAAAAGTTCAAAATAATCTTTTCCAACAATATAAATGTCACTTTTGATCAATTTAATGCATCCTTGTTGAATAAAAGTATTATAAAAAGTTACTGACCCCAAACTTTAGAGGGAGTGAAACGAAAAGGGGAACAGTTGCACGATGCTCCTGACTACAGCCACTAGAGGGCGATCCTGACCATGCAATGATGAAGCTCTAACCAGCACTCTGTCTTTTATTAACATCCACACAGACATTAACAGATACTTACCAAAATAAGGTTCGTTGGGGCAGCCTTTTAACCGCACTCCTTTCAGTGTGCACTCGATCAGGAAATGCCGCACAAGCTCATTGGACAGATCACCCACTGTGCACAGAGATAGGAAATTCATTTGTAAAATTATTTTTAATTACCAAAGAAGCAATGCTAACACATATGTAGTAGCAAGAGGAAATGGATGTAGAGGTGTTGACCAAATTTGAAAAGACCCACATATATACAGTGCCTTGCGAAATGAAGTATATTCATTTTTTTTTTTACATTTTGTTATGTTGCTGCCTTATGATAAACTTCTTTAAATTACTTTTTTTCCACATCAATCTACACTCCATACACCATACTCACAAAGCAAAAACAGAATTGTCACAACTTCGTACATTTATTAAGAATAAAAAACTGAAATAAGTACATTGCATAAGTATACTAAATAATATAAGTTAACTAAATATTTAGCTGAAGCACATTTACAGCCTCAAGTCTTTTTTTTGTTTGATGCGACAAGCTTTGCTCATCAGCATTTGGCAATTATCTGTTATTCTTCACCTCACCTGTTCACCTCTCAAGCTCTGTCAGGTTGGATGGGGGCAGATGCACATTTTCAGGTTTCTCCAGAAATATTTGATTGGGTTCAAACTCAGGCTCTGGCTGGGCCACTGAAGGACATTCACACAGTTGTCTATAAGCCACTCTTGCTGTGTGTTTAGGGTCATTGTGCTGTTGGAAGGTGAACCTTCTGTCCAGTCTGAGGTTCTGAATGCTCTGGACTGGGTTTTCATTAAGGCTATCTCTGTATTTTGCAGCACTGTGCGTTTCTTCTACTCTAACGAGTCCCTCAGTCCCGTCTGAGGGTCCTTTAGGTGTTTTTTTGTAAATTCCAAGTGTGTTTTCATGTGTCTTAACTGAAGAGAGAATTGAGTTTGGCCCCTCCGACATAAAGACTGGATTTGTGGAGTGTTGCAGCGATGTTTGTCCTTCTGTAGATTTCTCCTATCTCCACATATGATCATGTAGCTCAACTAGAGTGACCATCAGGTTCTTGGTCACCACACTAACCAAAGCCCTTCTCCATCAATTGCTCAGTTTGGCCAGGAGGCCAGCTCTAGGAAGAGTCCTGGTTGTTTCAAACTTCTTCCATTAAGGGTAACAGAGACTACATGCTTCTGTGACCCTTCAATGAAGCAGATTTTTTTTCTGAACTCTTCCCCAGATGTGTGGCTTGACGCAAACCTGTTTCTAAACTCCACAGGCAGTTATTTTGACCTCAGGGCTTGGTTTTTGCTCTGATATGCATTATCAGCTGTTAGACCTTTAATTAAGACGTGTGCCTTTCCAAATCATACCCATTCAATTGAATTTGCCACAGGTTAACTTCACTTGAAGTATAGTAATATCTACAAGCAAAATGAATGCTCCTGAGCTAAATTTCAACTGTCCCATATAAGGGTATGAATACTTATGCAATGGAATCATTTAATTATTATTATTTTTTTTAATTTGCAAAGATGTTAAAAACCTGTTTTTTTGCTTGACAATTGTGGTGTATGGAGCGTAGACTGTTGAGGAAAAAAACGAATTTAAAGCAGTTTAACATAAGGCAGCAACAAAACAAAATGTAAAAAAAATTAAGGGGCATGAATACATTCGCAAGGCACTGTATATATAGAAGATAGAATCCAAAGGAAGAAAAAAAAAATCATGAACAAAATCAAGCTTGATTGTTTCTCCTGAACAGAATTGTGATTAAGAGCAAAAACCCAGCTCAGATTTTTTCTCCTGAAAATTCGATAATCTCACTTGTGGCTCCTATGGTTTCAGAAGAGATCTCAACATTGTCTTCAACTGTGCTTGGATTTCCTAAGATATCAACGTCTGCAAGCAAAAGTTAGAGACTTAAATGGTCTGCACAAAGCAACTTTATAGTTAAACACCATGGTTGTCTCACTGAAAATAGTCTCATTTCATTATAGTTATTTCTCCTCAAGAATTCTACCATATTATTTTTATTTGTTTAATTATTTAAAGCTCAGTTGTAATGTCTGTATTTTTTTTAGTAATACATTCATAATTGAGCATTTTTAGAAGCATTTTCTATCCTCTCACTGACCCTTAGAATTAATCTGACTATTTTTTTGTTGTTGTGTCTTTTTAAATGCTCTCTTCATAAGTGAAATGAGAAATAGCACTGTCATATGGGTTTAGTAAGTACATTACATATTTAAATGCTTCAATAACAAACAAAAACGATCTGCACTGAAATGTGCCATGCAAAGTGCAAACTATAAAAGTTGCTCAGAAATGATCAGGGATGCTGTTATAAACAGCATTTCAACTGATTGTTTCTAACTTTGAGATCCTTCAGAAGGACTTTCCTGCATTTTACTCTAATCATTAGTTCATCTGGCATTTAGGAACAACAGTATGCATCCTACTTCCTCCTTAATACCTCAGCCTGACTGGCCGGTCCAAGTTTCTGAACACCAGGCGTATCTGATGTTGAAAATAGACTCAGATGATGTTTTCATACAATGAACTCTTATCTCTAAAGATAAAGCTAAATTTAATTTCCAATGGTACAGAAAAAAACAACAACAGCTTAAAACGGCGTGAAACCCCACTTAAGGAGCCACCTAGAATTGTGAATCAGAAGGAGATGGACAGTGTGTGTGTGTGTGTGTGTGTGTGTGTGCCTCCCTTCCTTCCTCTGATTGAGAGACACACCATGTTTACTGAGGGGCTCTGGACATGAACGCTCCAGCTGTTCACACACTCATTCAGCTGTTTCTCACACAATAGTGTTGGGACGTCCTGCTCTCCAGGGTCTTAAAGTCCATCATTGGGGAAGTCGTGGCTTAATGGTTAGAGAGTCGGACTCGTAACCCAAAGGTTACAGTCTGGCAGGGATTGTAGGTGGGGGGAATGAATGTACAGCGCTCTCTCCCACCTTCAATACCACGACTGAGGTGCCCTTGAGCAAGGCACCGAACCCCCAACTGCTTCCCGGGCGCCGCAGCATAAAAATGGCTGCCCACTGCTCCGGGTGTGTGTTCATGGTGTGTGTGTGTTCACTGCTGTGTGTGTGCACTTAGGATGGGTTAAATGCAGAGCACTAATTCCTAGTATGGGTAACCATACTTGGCCACATGTCACGTCACTTCACTTCACTTCAAATATTTCACAGCAGTTCATTCAAGGAATTGCCCTGTATATTCAGACTCTATGGACAGTTCATATTTTCCCCTTTTATGCAGACAAAGTGCTGGCCATTACAAACCACTGGTCTTAAATCGGGAACCGTGGTTGGATATTTACCACACAAAGCACTTTTCAAAACATGAAATATGTTCTCAAAACTTGTACAGTTTATGGGCATTGCTTCATTGTTCAGCTCGAGTGAGTGTAAATGTGAGAGTTGTTATCAAAAGTCATGTGTATGTAACGTTCTCTTACTTTTTCTGCTTTGCTGTAGAACAGAGGGTGGGGCCGTGGCCACCTTCATAGCCAGTCCGTAAGCTCCTCTGAATGAGTGACTGTCTCTGATGATGAAGGAGCCCGGCTCTTTATCCTTGAGAATGGCAATAGCTACAACAAATAAAATAAAAAATATACTGATGCATTCTGCCGTCATCTTAATTAAAGAAGCAAAGAGGAAGTAATGCTTATAAACCTTAGCCGAGATAGACAAAGATGGAGTAATGGAAGCTACTTTGAGAACAATCAGTTAATCAATTTACATTACAAACCACCATTAAACAGAAAACACTATTTCTTTCACAGAAGCCACAGTGACAACAAGAATAATATATATATATATATATATTATTGATCCAAAATCAATAATATTATTTTGAATGCTGCACCAAAAAGATGTAAAATGCAGCATTGGCACAGATGCTGACAAGGAGGCAAATAAACTGGTTAATATAAAGCTGCTTAATATAAATCTGAACAAAATGATTCAGTAAAATAAGTTTAAAAAGAATTTCCAGGGCTTAAAATGATTGAAAACAACTGAACTTCTTTCAGTCTGCTTTAAAAAAAATTTTTAAGTGAAAACAAGGCTGTGAGAGACAGAAGTAACTTTTTTTAAAAGAAATTCATTCATTCATTCAACAAAAACACATTAAATTGATCAAAAGTGACAGCGTAGACTTTTATAATGTGACAAAATATTTCTATTTCAATAAATGCTTGGAGTTCTGGAAAAAAAGAACCACAGTTTCCACAAAAATATTAATCAAAACTGATTTTAACATTGATAATCATAATAAATATTTCTTGAGCAGCAAATCAGCATATTAGAATGATTTCTGAAGGATCATGTGACACTGAAGACTGGAGTAATTGCTGCAGAAAATACAGCTTTGCCAGCACATGAATAAATTACATTTAAAAAAACATATTTAAAATAGAAATGTATTTTAAATTCTTAAATTTTTTCCACAATATTACCGTTTTACTGTGCAGACTTCTATCAAAAAAAATTATTACCGACCCCAAACTTTTGAGTGATAATGTATATCCCTCACAGCCATAGACATTTAAAGGGATAGTTTACCCAAAAATGAAAATTTTGTCATCATTTACTCATCCTCGTGTCATTCCAACCCTGTATGAGTCTCTTTCTTATGCTGAATATAAAAGAAGATATTTTAAAGAATGTTGGTAATCAAAGTTGATGCTCCCCTTTGACTTCCATAGTATTTCTTTCCCTACTATGGAAGTCAATGGGGACCAAAAACTATATTTCTTCAAAATATCTTTTGTGTTCAACATAAGAAAGAAACGTATACAGGTTTGGAACATGGTTTGGAGGGTGAGGAAATGATCACAACATTTTCATTTTTGGGTGAACAATACCTTTAACATGACTCCGAATTCAGCTTAGGCCTACTGAGGATCTAATATTGTTACCTTGCTCTCTCGAGATGTCTGGCTTGTACCAAAACTTTGACGTATCTTGAACGAACTTCACATTTTCTGGTTTACTGGCCATAAAATCTGCAAAGAAGAATAATATCACAATATATGTGACGTCTTAATATGCCTGTGTGTGTGCGCTTACAGACAGACACACTACAAACCTGGACTTGGTGTAGATCTGGTAGGTGAGGTGTTGTGACTGGCATAGGACGTGCTGACTGCACTCCTGCTGAGCGGGAACATGGTCTCCGAGCGTTCAGTCCCTCGTCTCTTCAGGGGCAGAAAGGGAGGCTGAGCCACATCCAGACCGAGAGCCTCGAGACCCTCCACCGCCTCCAGCAGGCTGCTTTCCAGTCCCCCGACATCCAGAGAGGAGGACAAGCCGCGGGGGGCTCCGCGAGGGGAGCTGTGGGAGTTGGGGGCCAAGAGGGTGAGGGGTGGAGAGGCCTGAGGGGTGTAGTGACTCAAGGGGGTGCTGGATCCACCCTCTAACCAGGAATGAGCTGGGGTGGGACTGCATGGAGAATAGAAAACAGCACAGTTATCCTACATATCCTGTGCATAGACAAACACACCCCACCATGTGTTTATACATTGTTAAATATAGACTAGATACACAACAGACCACACAAGTAGCCTGTTGTTATTGAAAAGCCAGGATTTACTTCAATTGGATGAGAGAGGTTTTGATTGACCTCTAGGAATGCAGTAATAAAACAATTTTGTCCGATACTATGAACTAGTCAAAAATGATTGCTATATATTATATGTAATTATTATAATGTATTAAATAAAAATTTAAGATTATAAAAAAATGTAAATATAAATTTATATCCAATTTATTTATTTATTATTATTATTATATATTTTTAAAGAAGTATCTTATGCTCACAAAGGCTGCATTTATTTGATCAAAAATACTAATATAATATTGTGAAATATTATTACAATTTAAAGAACCAATTTCTATTTGAAAATATTTAAAAATGAAATTTTTTTCATGTGAGGCAAATCTAAATTTTCAGCAGCCATAATTCCAGTCTTCAATGTCACGTGATCCTTCGGAAATCATCCTAATATATTGATTTGGTGCTCGAGAATCTTTGTTTAATCATTATCAGTGTTGAAAACAGTTGTGGTGCTTAATATTTTTGTGGAAACTGTGATTCTTTTCAAGATTCTGTGATGAATAGAAACTTCAAACTAATAGCATTTATTTGAAATAGATTTTTTAAATAACATTATAAATGTCACTTTTGATCAATTCAGTGTGTCCCTAATGAATAAAATTAAGTTTGTTTTTTTTTGAAGAAAAAAAAAACCTTATGAAAAAATATTGTGCACAAATATATATATATATAAAATTTGCACACACACACACACACACAGTTTTTTGAAAATATATAACTTAAAAAATAAAATCAGTCATTTTAAATACTGCAAGTGGATTTAGGCATCACAATATTATAATGTACGAATATTTATGAAACAGTGGATGTTTATTTTAATATTTGCTAAAGATTACATATCACAGCATTATTAAATTAAACATGTATTTTAAAAGATTTAATGAGTGTTTAATGACGGCAAATGTAATCTAAATGTGAAATTGGGAAAAAGCAATATTGACTGATAGATATGGTACCAATATATTGAGCAACACTATTATGATTGACAGATAGTACCTGTCTGTGTTGACCAATGGGCTGGGGGTGGACATAGAGTGCATAGATCCAAACATCCTCTGACAGGAGGCGGGACTTCCTGTGACATCAGAGTGGAAGAGCTCTCCGTCGGATGACATAGATGTATGTGTCATGCTGTCCATGTATCCTCGTGACTCTGAAAGGAAATACACAACAGGATTTTTTAAGACCTGAACACACACACACACACACACACACACATCTTCAACAAATTTCTCTGGAAGATTCCATTCAGCATGAGCAATGTCTTATTAACCGCCCACATAATATTTGAAGACCTGCGCTGTGCAACCTGCTACTAGTTGCCAAATCCAGGTAATAAATCAAGTGGTATTATTGGATAGACCATTGTAAGAGAGTTGGGCTTGTGGGTTTGGCAGGAGCCCATACACACGCATTCTTCAGCTTGTGCACATAACAAACCACAGGGGAGGGACCCTGGAGGAATGTCTCTCTGTTTGTCTCTCACTCCCTCCCTCCTTCCCTGTCTGGAAACTGGCTGGATATAATCAAATTAATGTTGTGGTCTATCCTCTATGACCTTTGAAAACTTGCCTGCAATTAAATGTGAGAACAAAAATCTATAGCTTTAAGCAGCATTTAGAGGAAGCATAATGAAGCGACTGTAAAAAAGAAGTTGAAATATCTAGTAGTTGACGCTCAAATATTGCCACTAATACCTGTCCATTCATATTTCTTACCCATTGCTCCCAGAACAATTTCTATATTCTGCACGCATACGTTCAAAATAAACCACAACAAACACAGTCATCTTCTTATAATAATAACTGTTTTAATGAAATTGATAGTCTTTAAAAAATCAATTAGAAATGTGAATTTATGCAATTCCCTGGATCCTTTTTTCCAGTAAAAGTGTATATTTTCAGCTATCATGGCATTACATTACAGTTTTCATTATATTTTAGTATTATTATTACTATTTTTTAAATCAAACGAAACAAAACAAACAATAAAAAAAGATATATATATATATTTATTTATTTTTTGCAAAAAAACATTAATGATATATCCTGGCAAGACAAACAAACAAACAAGTTTACTATTTGCTATTACAAGTTATTATTTACTGGACAGTCTTAAAATTAGATTTTTAGATTAATTAAAACATCTATTAAAATTATCTTCAAATATAATTTTCAAAAATATCTCTCCAGTAAAAATATATATTTATGAATTTTTCAGCTATGATGTAATTACAATGTAGCAGTAAGATTTTGTACCCTTTTGAAAATTAAAAACCTACAATTTATTATTTATAATTTCTAACTTTTTATGTGTGCGCATGGGCCAATACAATTCTGTAAACTGGGCATTCAGACAAAAAAAAAATCTGCATGCATGCAAAAAAATTAAAATCAATTAATAATAATAATTTAATAATAAAATTTAAAAAGATACATGTTTAATCTCAACAAATTTTGTAAACTCATAAAGCAATCTAAAAAAATAGTAGATCAATTAGATGAGCAGTTCATGAGATGAAAATCGTTTGTCTAACAACTGTAGGGACAAAAAACTAAATTATTGATTCAAACTTCTTGGCCCTTGAGGCAAATTTGTCCCTCATGATGAAAGGGACTCACATGTTTGTAATTTTAAGTCGTATAACTCCAAGAGAGAAACAAGGCTGATGTTTCGAGTATTGCAAATTTAACCAACAGTCCCAAGTAACCATACATTCCATAATTACAGAAAATGCAATTAGCTACACACCTTAATGCTGGATTCCCCATGAATCTTTTCCTTCAGAAGACATTTACTAATCAAACATATATCATAGCATGATAGTAGCTTCTACTTCACCCCTAACCACATCATGTGAGAGGTTGTCAAGGAGATGTTGTCTTTGAAAATGTAATACATAAAAGCATAAACACACAAACAACATCTGGAGGCAGAAGAGTCTAAAGTGTTCCCAAAAATAGATCTTGTGACCCACCCAAAAAACCCTGAAACTCATTCCCAAGACACAGGAATCCCAAAACTGCTTCCCAGAGATTACTCTGGTCTGCTTCTCTCTGATCAGCTGCTCACCAGCACATGTTGTGATTTGGATGCAGGTGGTCAGCAGCATGGGATGCTGGTTTGCTGGTGTCCCACCAGGCTTCTTAATTAGCTTAACCAGCAAGGCTTCCTTTTTCAATCAGCTTCTTCTGAAAGACCCACGCTGGTCCACCAGCCTCACACTGCTACTGAAAAACACAACTTCACTGATCCACCAGCTAAATCAGCAAAAAAAACAGCATACACTAGCCTGGACTTGCATTGAAGTTCATTTAAGTCAATACATCGATTCAAATGAAGCAGAAAGGCATCCAAACATAATTCTCCTGAAACCAACGGCATCAACAGATGTTAGGGTCACATGAGGATTGCAGCCAAGAGGTCAACGATCTGTTGAACTATACCGACCCTTCAGAGAGAAAAGAAGATCTGGATGACCATTCAAGACAGAAGAAAGAGGTCTGAGGGTCTAACAATAAATTTATTACATGCCAAAAATGAAGCAGCACTGAACTGAAGACATCAGATGCTACAGTTCTGCTTTGAAACTTACACTTTATGTATCAAACACAGCAAAATATGAATGCAGATGCTTCTGGCTACACAACCTTTCAAAACCCAAGTTGGAGACCAACTTTTTGCTGAAAAGGAGAAGGTACAAAATGTCACAAAACATATGGCCTCACATGCCTCTCAAAGAAAGTGTCTAATTTAATATAAAATGTTGTATTATTTTTTATATATTTTCTTAAGTGTTACTATTTTTAATGCAATTATTTAAGGGCAAAATATTTAATAGTAAATGCTTTTTATTTTTGTAATTTTTTTCCAGTCTTTTTTGTGTAATATTTAAGGGAAAGTATTTAATATTAGATGCAAAATCATTTTTAATATCGTTTTAATTCAGCTATCTAAGGAAGGTGTTTAATGCTAGATGCTATAAACTGGTCATTATTTCTTTTAGGTTTTTCCACAATTTTAAACTCAATAATAACTGCAGTTCACTTAAATCATTATCATTAACTAAAACCATTACAAAAGTTTACTTTAATAGATATATATATATATTTTTGTTGTTGTTGTTATTTTTTAAAAAAGTTATTTTTAAAGTTTTTGTTATTTTTATTATTATTGTAATTTCTTTTACGTTTTTCCACTATTTTAAATAACTTTTAGCTTTTTTTGCAGTTGACTTAAATAGTTATGAAATTTAACAAATTAATTTAAAAAATGTACCAGGGTTATCATCATTAACTAAAACAATAAAAACGTTTTGTACTTAAAAAAAGAAAAAAAGAAAAAAGTTGTAGTAATTGAAAATATTAACAAAAAACAAAAGTACTAATATTCCTTGTAGTCTTAAGTTATGTAGTATATTATGCAGAAAATACAGTATAACCGTGATCAATATTTGCATGTCATCAACATCTTACAGAGTTTGAATTTGGCTGGCAAATGAAAGAGAAGGACGATAAAAGTGTGTGTAAGCGTGTTTGTGTGCATGTCTGCTCAGACCAGGTCTTTCAGGATTAAATCTCCCGCATGCCAGCGAGACAAAGGACGACTTCAGTTTTACAGACTTAACAAACTCGCCATTCAAAGGAGGAATGCACGCAGAGAGCCAAGCTGAAAAATGTCCAGTTGTTGTGATCAAACGGGGGGGGATTCAACACAGGAGAATTAAATAATTTCCAGTCAAAGGCATTACTCCAATGCTATGATACATGATCTAAAATATGTCTGCAATAAGATTTAGCTCTAGTTTGAGTTATATATCTGACACCTGGGCTTCCTCTCAAACGTCAGCTTCATTCATGACCAAATACACACAACTTCTTTTCTGTATTAAAGACTCATCCGCTAGACGTTCTACACAACCTCTCCACTTATCCTTTCAGCGACAAAACACACATACCAAAAATAACACTTTTTCATTGCGTAGGTATTCAGCACACTAAAATAGCTATGGAACCTGTTTTTGGTCTTTATAAGGCAATATACACACTCAACACACGTAATCAGTCAAACAGCTAATGGACTGAACTAACAAACCAGCCATTCATTTGTGATTTAAAGAAACAGAAATAAACGTGACAAGAATACTAACATACCAGGAACATGAAAGTGAACATACCGTAATCATCTTATTTGACAATAATATTCTTTGGGCATGAAATTAACATTTTCTTTTCCAGCAACATAAATTTAGGTTAAATGTTATGTGAATAATTTATATATATATATATATACAGTGGGTACGGAAAGTATTCAGACCCCCTTACATTTTTCACTCTTTGTTATATTGCAGCCATTTGCTAAAATCATTTAAGTAAATTTTTTTTCCTCATTAATGTACACACAGCACCCCATATTGACAGAAAAACACAGAATTGTTGACATTTTTGCAGAGATGCGGTGATGATGATGTAAGTGACGTTGCATTTTAATGTTTTGTTAGTCTAGCCCAGTGTTTCCCAACCAGGGTGCGTCTGTTGAGAGCAGGGGTGCCATGTAAAAAATCCTTTTTTAATATTCTTAAATTGCTAAAATGTAAAAAAAGCATATATTAAATAATATCCATTTCTGATGTCGGCAATAATTAGAGATGCACAAATCAAGTTTTTTATGTTGTTTATTTGTCTATGTGGTGTTTTTAATATTCTTTTAGACAAACCATGTGCCAATCTATTAATCAACACCGTTGCTGAGTATTTTCTCCTTAAAAGTGTAGTTTCCCCAAAGGCTGACCCAGAAATGCAGTTTGAAACAGACCTCGGTTTGCTACGTCACAAACCAATAACCAATCATGTTAAGGGATCGATTCCTATCACTAGCGTGCAAAATATACCAATACCAGCACAAAACCAAAAATAAATCAGAGCAAAAAACCCATGAAGCTGTGGTTAAATATGAATTTAGAACCACTAACTTGCATTATAACCCACGGCAACAGTGTAAAAGTAGCCTGTAGTCAGACGCACCTCTCCTGCAGCTGCGTCTGCACTTCACATTTGTATGCTCGCGGGCGCGAATTAACAATCACAAACGGCTGCATTCGAGTCTTCAAGGCATTTTAGGACACAACATCGTCAAGTAAGTAACTTTAATGAATGTTACAGTATTCACTGTAGTTGTCCGCTAGTAAAAACATAGTTTTATCTGTCATTATCCGTGTATGCCACTGTTTTGCGGCTACTACAGTTCAGTGGATCAGGAGGCGCTGGCTGGTGTGACTGAGTGGAGGCCAGTGTTGCCAAACCCCTCCCTCAGAAAATCGCTAGAACCACCCTCAAAAGTCTAAATTTTTCACAAAAAGTCGCCAAATATGAAAACAAAGTAAATACAGGTAAATTTGGTAAATGTAAAAGAAAGTAAATATATATATACACTTTACAAATTATGACAGTATAAAAAAATATAACAAAAGATTAAGTATAACAAAAAATTCTGAAGTGAAATTAGGAAATGCTTGTCAAATGCTGACTCAGCCGGCGCAGTTTCTCCAGAGCGGTTGCAGGAGCGTTGAAATGGCACAGCCATTTCACGATTGGCCAGATTCACCGTATAACAACTTTCACGTGTGTTTCGGGTTTATTCTAACCTTTTCAATTCAGGCATGAGAAAATTATTTTCACAAGAAAAAACATTTAAATATGTAATTTTGATGATCAAAGATAAGTTTTAATGGAATTGACCATACGGGGGACTTTAATTTAGACGTAATGCAAGTTTTTTTTTATAGACAGTTATTTTCTTATGTTGACAATTTAAATGAGCATTATTTTGCTCATTGCACTCTCCTGTGGCCTCAGGAAACAAGACAAAAGTTTCCTTAAAACCTATTTAATCTGCATATAAAACATTAGAAATTAGATGTTTGTTTAATTTTTATTTTGTGTTTGATTGTTAAAAAAATATAGAGGTTAAATAAAAAAAAAATTATATTGCTCCGTTTTAAAAAGTTATAAAATTGTAAATTATTATCTAAACCGAACGATATGAAATATTATATCGTTGATAATTCTTTTGCTATATCTAGTATATATTTGCGTTGAACTTTATTCTTGAACAGATGGCGTTGTATTAAGCAGTATATAATCAGTAGATATCATGAAAACGTTTCTGAAACGTCTGTATATCTGACAAATATTGCATTTAATTCACTTCATCTGTGATAGAGTACTCCTACACCGCCTGAGCATCACTAACGGGAGCAGAAAGTGTCCAGCTTGACGGCTCCGTTTTCAACTCCGCCCCCGACTGCAAGCGGCTACTCTCGTTGACTGCCGCCTGTAGCCGTGCTTCAAGTCGAACGCACCTACTGGCAAAATTGAGAGCAAACGTGAGAGGTCACGGCCTACGGCAGGGTGTGGCCAAGTAAAAAATAAAAAAAATCTCCAAAAAATCGCGTTTTATTTAAATATAGCTAAAATAGCTCCTTGTCGCAAAAAATTAAAAAAAAGTCGCAGCCACAATGAGAAAGTAGCTACATTTGGTGACAAAATCCCCAAATTGGCAACACTGATGGAGGCGGGACTAATTTGCTTGGCTATATCGCCCAGCCCTAATATATATATATATGTTTATTTTTAAATATTTTGATATCTTTATAATCGAATCATTTCGGCAAAACACATTTGTTGTTAGATTTGTATTTTTTAAGTCAGTAAAAAATTACTTATTTAAGTCACTTATTAATTTATTAAAATGAATTTAATACACAATTAAATGCATTATTCATTTATTAAAGGCATTTCATTCATTTAATAATAAGTATTTAATATTAGGCACTTTATTATCTGTAATTGTTTTACGTTTATTAATTTATAATGTAATTATTTCAGGGAAAACATTTAATATTAGATGTTTATTATTTTAAAATGTTATTATTTTATTAGTGTAATTATTTGTATAAACTTTTACATTTTAGATACTGGACTATTTTTAAATTCAATTATGTAGTCAATGTGTTAAAATTTAGATGCTATTACTGGATAATTTCTCTCAACATTTTAGCTTTTTTTACTTTTAAATAGTTTAAGTATATATATACTGTATATATATATATATATATATATATATATATAGAATTGACAATTGACAGAATTAACAAATATTATATGTATTCACATATGTTGCTTTTAGTTCTCATTTATAACTGAAAAGGCTCTTATTAAGTTTTGCAGTATTTTCTATGCATGTAGAGCAGAATTCACTTTCCTTTGTACACATTTATATTTTTGTAATCTAAGCACCATTTACTAAATATGCTATACGGTTTATTCAGTGTTTTGTTGCTCCAATCAATGTTGCCCTTGTTCTTATTTTTCGTCAAAGTGAGTCCTACCCTGGCAAAAGAACAGTAATAAACAAACCAAATTGCTTGTTTTGGATAATTTGGATGCGTGTTGTTCAACCTTAAACTCCAATCAGATGGAATTTCAGCTCAAACTGACCCGAGATTCATACTACGATTACATAACACATTCTTTCCCCATCCACATTCATTTGGACACAGGCCCAAACAAAACTGTCTTTTGTCCAGAGACAGAGAGTAGAATAGTGTCCACTGTCTCCACTCCACCTCCATCAGAGAGCTCACACATCCACTCACAACAAGAGCATCCATCTCTTTTTGTTTTAGTACCTCCCATGGTTGCTTGATAAATCTGCCTGGCCAGATGAGAAAGTGCCAAAGCCTAAATCACCAATCTGAGGTGACTTACGGGACAAATCAAGTGTAAATGAGCTTTAGAAAAGAGTGAAAGCAAGATATTTTCCACAAAACACCCCACTGATGAAGTAGTGATCTGCTGAGTGTGTGAGAAAGCACATGAGGAATGCCAAACACTGACAGGACCAACAAAATATAGGGCAGTTTAAGCACAAACACACTGATGTGTTTGTCTTTATCAGTGAAGTTCTGGCAATGCAAATAACTCATTCAGATCTACAGACAAAGTGCTGAAACAGGAAACATTCACATATAAACAAACCAAAAGAGCCCACCACATACACACACACATCACATCACATATATATGTAAACGTCCTCTCCAAACTACAGACCCTGGCCTTTTTGCCATCTCAGCAAATCAAGCATGTACTTGTGAACACATTACACCATAAAACATATTTTTAATCAGTATTTATGTCTTGTTACCTTGTTAATAAAAATCTAAACATCCTCAAAACAAGATAAAGTTCATTTTTAAAAGTAACTTACAACTGTATAAGAAATTGTACAAGACTTAATTTCAAAGAATGTAATAAATATGTATAGAACGTATAAATAATATCAAATAATAAAAAAATTGAATATAAAATAAAATAAAAAATAAAACTTGTCCAAATATCAATGTACTTTGATAGGTAAGCTTATTTTCACAACATTTCGAAAAAAATAAAAATAAAAAGTGAGTTTATATGGAATTCTTTGTCTCAGTTTTTTTTAAATGACTGAATGCATATGCAAATTAAAAAAAAAATAATCTATTGTGAGATGTTAATTCAAAATGTGGAGAAAAAACTCAGAATTGCGAGTTTAGAAACTCACAATTGCAATATATAAACTTCCAATCTGAGAAAAAGTCTAAATTGTGAGATATAAACTCAGAAATCTGAGATAAAAAAAAATACAGTAGCTATTACTTTTTTTTTTTTTTTTTAAAAATGGGAAAAAAAAAACCAAAAAAATGCAAATAAAAAAAAAATTATCTATTGTGAGATGCTAATTCAAAATGTGGAGAAAAAACTCAGAATTGCGAGTTTAGAAACTCACAATTGCAATATATAAACTTCCAATCTGAGAAAAAGTCTAAATTGTGAGATATAAACTCAGAAATCTGAGATAAAAAAAATAGCTATTTCTTTTTTTTTTTTTTTTAATGTGGCAGAAATAAACCAAAAAATGACCTACACTCATATGGGTTATATTTTTTAACCCCAAATGCTGGTTCATTGGGACATTTTTTATTATTTTTACCCAGGTGCTGGGTATTGACGGTTTTTGTTTTATTTATGTTAAACATAAATGTAATTAAATTTAATGTATGCTTAAAACAAGAGAAATGCACATCAAGGATACTTTCTCGAAAACAAGTCTTCATGTCATACGAAATTGTCCATTTAGGTACAGAGGATGTTTACATGTTTTTACTGGAAAACAAGACTGACATACTGATTAATGATTTGCGCTCTACTAAAAGAGAAGAGAAGAGAAGAGAAGAGAAGAGAAGAGAAGAGAAGAGAAGAGAAGAGAAGAGAAGAGAAGAGAAGAGAAGAGAAGAGAAGAGAAGAGAAGAGAAGAGAAGAGAAGAGAGAAGAGAAGAGAAGAAGAGAAGAGAAGAGAAGAGAAGAGAAGAGAAGAGAAAGTCTTGTCCATGGTGATGGGGGGTGTTCACACAGACTTCATGCTGACAAGAAGACAATTCAAGTCTGCCAGAGACGGCTAGAGTAAATGGCTGATATATTAGCATACAAACACACAGGCAAATACTCACACACATGCAAAAACACAAGCACAACTCAAAAAGTTGGGTCAAAATGACACAAAATCTTTCCCCGCATACCTAGAGAAGCAGTCATGCTGAAGTATTCCTCAACAGAGACTTATCCACAGAAGATAAGCTAAACTTGCCAGCCACTGCTGTGTTCTGATGCTCTTGCACTCTTACTTTGTCTCCCAGTGTCAGTCTTTCACGGCCCCAGTCTGTAACATCTACTTTGTCACTTATTCCACCTCATATTTTCTCTCTCTCTCTCACTCTCTCTTGTGCTGTCTGCTTCCCGGCACAAACACTGACCACGGGTGGCACGTCACACAGTTGCTGTTCTGTCCAACTCTGTCCCCTTCCCCTCTCTCTCTCTACTCGTTTGTGTCTAGCCTGAATGAAGTCATTGAGTTTTTGAGATTCTGTTAAACCCCAAATGGAAAACTACTTCATTCTTCCAGTAGGACTGTGCCACTGGTTGACTGACTCCAGCTTTGAGGAGGGAAGGAGGGAGGGAAGGGGGAGGGCTGAAGGAAAAGGAAGAGGGAGGACGACTGCCCCCAACTGGCATGAGGCAGAACGGCAGTGAAAGACCCCCATGGCTTCATTACCATATGAGTTCATGAGTGCTCTCCTGCCTTTGATAGGCCATTCAAGCATTGTTCTCCGCAGACTCCCACAGTCTGTTTCACCTAAGCAAACGGTAGCACCGGGGTCAGGGGTGAGGATGGCCTTCTATGGACACCATTATGCTCTCCACCATGTGCTGCTGCTCGCAACATCTGCTTCTATGCAAAAACAGACATTTTCTTAAGCATTATTTCTTAAGCAGTGTTTTGGTCATCATTCTCTTAGCCTGAGAAGCAACATTCACAAGATACTTATTTTCAGAGAAATTATCTTGAATGCGTGTATTTTGACTTAGTTGATTTTGATATTTGACTTTTCTTTGGCAGATTATTTCACTTAAATAATGATGTAATTTTATGATTTTTTTTATTAAAATAAATTAACAGAATCAGCTTGGGGGGGGGGGAAATAAAAAATAAAATAAAAACAAAACAAAACAAAACAAAACAAAAAACTGGTGGTCCCAGACTTTTATTTATCTCATTAAAAAAAGTTCCCATATTTTTTTACAATACCGTTCAAACATTTGGGGTCAATAAGATTTTAGCAAGGATGCATTAAATTGAATCCTGAAAAAATGTATTATGGTTTCCACAAAACTATTAAGCAACACAACTGTTTCCATCATTGATAATAATGAGAAACGTTTCTTGAGCACCACATTAGCATATAGAATAATTAGAATAATTTCTATAGGATCATGTGACACTGAAGACTGGAGTAATGGCTGCTGAAAATTTAGCCTTGCCATAAATAAATTACATTTGAGGTTATATTAAAATAGAAAACTTTAAATTGCAATAATATTTTACAACATTACTGCAATTTTGATCAAATAAATTCAGCTTTGGTGAGAATAAGACACTTTTTTCAAAAACATAAAAAAAAAAACGTACCAACCCCAAACTTTTTAACAGTAGTGTATATAAAAATAAATAAATTAGTTGATAAAAAAAAAAAATGGACAAACTTCACAACTAATTTTAAAGGGGTCCTATTATGCTTTTTAAATTTTTTAATTTTAGTCAGTGTAGTGTGTATGTTTGGGCATAAAAAAGATCTACAAAGTTACAAATCTCAAAGTCCACTCCAAAGGGAGATATTTCGTTTTTTAAAAATACCTTTTCAAGAACGACAACGAACGGTTCGTTTGGACTACAGCGTTGTTTTCCGGGTTTTGTGATGTCACAAAGCGGCCCATTAGAATACTATTAAAATAATTCCCGCCTACAGAAATTCGAATGGTTGGGGGGTGGGGAGGGGCGAGCGAGGAATGCTTGGCTGGGTGCATCAGACCGATGACGAAGAAGAAGAAGAAGAAGAAGAAAAGTGCTGCTGTAGCGTCAAGTTTTCACAAGTTATTACTCATGCGCCTGAATAATTATGTATGTAAATATGGATGTTAAAATTATGAAAATGTTTTTATAATAAATTGCTGACAGTACAATACTGGACAATGATGTAATCTGCAGAGTTTTTTTTACTTTAATTATGAGACTACAGTGTTTCCCATACATTGATTTATTTATGGCGCACACCACAATATCAAAACTGACCGCCACAAATAGATATTCCAAAAGGCTTTGACTTCGTTAAATAAACATGAGCACTGCACATTTCAAAATAGAAAACCGGTGCGGGTGTTTTTATATCACTGTATTTCTGAAGGAAACCGACTGTCTTCAGAAAATTTTGTATGCCATTTTCATTTCATCTTGCATGTAATGTTTGATAAAGCAGCGTTTGTGAGCGGAGCGCTGCTTTCACTGTTGCCAACTCTCGCAAGACAAATAAGCAACCGAAGCTTCAAAAACAAGCCCACTATTTTTTGATTATTTATCATCAATATGATTTATTATCAATTATTTATTACCAATAAACGAGCCTGCAACATATTAAACTGAAACTACTCATTTATCTGAAAAGTAAAAACAGAAGTTATTTTACAAAAATCAAAGTGGGAACAAAACTCATCTCCAATCACCTGAGAGCAGAATAGGATTAGAGAGATGGAAAAGGAGAAGAACACAAGAGCTTCAAAGGGGAGCTGTAACATAGTCACATCTACCTGCCTCCAGTCCTCACCCGCGATGTGTGAAAACATTTAAAAAAAATTTATTGACAAGACCGAGGCTGTTAGAGCAAACATTTCTTTTTTTTCCCACTGATCCATCTGTTTCTACTGTGTGTCCTGCTGTCTTTGATCAGTTTGAGTTTGTATCCCTTGCATCTTTGCGAGAGATTATTGGTAAGATGAAACCATTTTCTTGTAGCCTGGACATTATTCCTCCTCAAATTCTAAAAAAGGCTTTTGAAACTATTGGATCCAAAATTCAATCTATTTTAAATAGCAGTCTTGCCTCGGGAGTGGTATCTCAGTCGTTTAAACATGCAATTGTAGAACCAGTGATCAAAAAACATAATTTGGATTCATCGGTCCTTGCACATTTTAGGCCCATTTCAAAACTCCCGTTTCTTTCCAAGATACTGGAGAAAGTTGTATTCACACAACTGTACTAATTTTTTAATTTACATAGTCTCCATGAGGTATTTCAGTCTGGTTTTAAATCCCTACACAGCACAGAGACAGCCCTATTGAAAGTTTTTAATGATCTGCTTCTTGCCACTGACTCGTGACTATGCTGTTCTTATGCTCTTAGATCTCATGGCTGCATTTGACACTGTAGACCATAACATCTTGATATCTCGTATGGAGCATTGTGTCGGCATTAAGGGTACTGTGCTGGAGTGGTTTCGATCATATTTGTCTGGCAGAAGCTTTTCTGTTCGCCTTGGGGATTTTATGTCCTCTTCTGCGTGTTTCTTGTGTGGGGTCCCCCAGGGCTCCATTTTGGGGCCTATTCTATTTTCTTTATATATATACTTCCTCTAGGATCCATTTTCAGGAAGTATAATATTTTGTTTCATTGTTATGCACATGATACACAATTATATCTGCCATTGAAACAAAAACATCCAAATTATATAGCGCCACTTTTGTGTTGCCTTGAGGAAATTAAAGCCTGGATGGTAGTATTTTTAAAAAAATTTAACGAGGATAAGACAGAAGTTATATTGTTTACTCCAGGGGGTGCCTGTGGGTCTCCTGACCTGGATTTAGGCGTTTTAAAACCATTTGTGAAGCCCTCTGTAAAAAACTTGGGTGTTTTAATGGATAATGATTTTAAACTGGATAAACAGATTAATTTGTTAATTAAATCTATTTTTTTCCAGCTGAGGCAACTTTCTAAGATTACATCTTTTCTGAGTTTCAAAGATTTTGAAAGAATTATACACATTTTTATTTCATCCCGTCTGTTTTATTTCATCTACTACTGTAATAGACTTTATGTAGGCATTAGTCAGGCCTCCCTCACCAGACTGCAGATGGTTCAGAATGCTGCAGCTCGTTTGCTAACGGGAACACAAAAGCGGGAACATATTACTCCCATTTTGGCCACTCTTCACTGGCTTCCTGTCCATTTTAGAATTGATTTTAATCTTAGTTTTTAAATCATTGAATGGTCTGGCACCGACATACCTCTCAGACTTAATACAGCCATAAGCTCTGTCGAGAGGACTTAGGTCCGCTGACCATTCATTGTTAGTTGTCCCTTATGTAAGGCTGAAGAGCAGGGGTGACCGTGCATTTGCAGTGGCGGGCCCTAGACTTTGGAATAATTTGCCTTTACATGTTAGAAAGGCCCAAACACTTACTGTTTTTAATTTTAGCTTAAAAACCTACTTCTATAGTATGGTGTTTAACACTGTGTGAGAGCTACTATTTTATTTTACATTATTCTATAATATTTCATAATATTTGTCATAGTGCCTTATTCATGCTTGTACAGCACTTTGGGCAACACATGTTGTTTCAAAAAGTGCTTTATAAATAAACTTTGACTTTGATGTATTTATAGCCTAATAAAATATATTCAAACCAAATGTATATACTGTTAATATTAGTATAAGCCTACTTGTTTTAATTAATATATTACAAAAACATTGTACAAATAAAAAATTACCTTAAAAGAAAGTCATCCCACTCCTCTATTACTACATTCATTGATCGCTTGGATTACAGCGTCACGCTCCTTCTTTTCTTGAACACGATTTTTCTTCAATGAGGGGGAGGAAGGAGTGGAATGTTTGATGAATTACGCTACAGCACTTATTCATAGGAGGAGCGTGGCCAT
The DNA here is from genome assembly GCF_001515645.1 of Sinocyclocheilus grahami. Taxonomy (NCBI): domain Eukaryota; kingdom Metazoa; phylum Chordata; class Actinopteri; order Cypriniformes; family Cyprinidae; genus Sinocyclocheilus; species Sinocyclocheilus grahami. Next base: position 110,767 of record NW_015505214.1, on the reverse strand, counting down.
GGGGACTTGGGGCAAAAATGCCACTACATTGGACAAAAATGCCTCTGCACAAACAAATCTGTTGTTAACAAAGTGAATATGAATAGACAGTGTCGATTGCGGCATTAAATTAAGATCTGCTCATGTTGCAACGTATTTCATTTTAGGCGTTTTTACAGTGTTGCTCATTTTAACCAATCGCCAACAATTCTGTTGAGCTTAGGAATGCAATGGCCAATCAGATGTGGTCAGATGAGTTATCATTGAAACTCATCAGTTTTGTTGAGTGCACTCAACAAAACTGACTGAATTCTGGACTCTTGCGAATTCTCTCATCATAAACAACAAAGTGCAGGTGTACTTGCAATGTAAGTAAGAGATTAATTTCACAGTGTATACAGCTTCAGTGATTACAAAGATAGTTTTGTTTTTTTGAGAGTGCTTAAACTCGCGATAGATCAATGATAGTGATAATGTCACTTTCTATATATAATTTATTCGCTGTTTGAATAACTGAGGAAAGTAAACGTTATATAATTATCAATTTCTAACGTTTTATTAAATTGTAATCACGTTAAATACAAATTCAGTCCCATTAAACATTTTATTTAGCCTACATGACACCCATGTCTGGTTCTTGCCTAAAAAGACGGGTTTATGATGTTTAATACATTTGGCTGCTTTTAGCCTTACCCTGGAGTTGGTTCACCCTCCGCCTATGCTTATATTATTGCACTAATTGGCCTTTAACTGTTAGCAGACAGAGTGTCAATAAATGCATTGGAGAATACGGCAAACATAAATGTAAAGAAACAAAGTTGCTTGTCAGATTTTCCTAACAAGCAATCATATTTTTTAAAATAAGCCAAAAAAAAACGCAGTCCACGACCCGGTATTTTTTCACGCAACTTTACAAAAAAAGAAGCCCAATGTCGCATATAATAAGCAGACTTGGCAAATGTGGCTGCTTTGTGTGCAGCAGTTACCGGGGAAACCTCGATCTCTACCATTCCAACAGCACCTCCTGCTGGCAGAGAATGAATTTGCATATATATGCCGCTATCTAAAACATGATTTAGCCCAAAAAAAACATTAACATTACCACTCTAATATGTCTTGCAATATCTGTGCGTGCAAAGGTTCTGCGCGATCCTCTTGTTCAATATTCTCTGGGTCTGAAACCAGCTCAAATTGATATGGTAATATAGACACCATCCTTAACTCTACCGGAGCAGACGGAACTTGCTGCTTTGGAAAGGGGCAGGGCAGTACTGAAACACCGTCTAAGCTGTTTGCCAGTCACAACGCATTGGGAAAGCTAACCAATCATATCACATTTCCTTTTTTGGAAGGCGGGCCTTCATCAAACCCGGAACTAATCGAGCCGTTTGTGCCATGCTGGGGAGAAAGGTATTGTAAAAATGTAAATTATGTGGAAAAATAATGCGTTTTTCGAACCACCAAGCATGAGAGCATGTTTTAGTACACCCCCAAAACAAAATCAAGACTTTGTAAAAGAGCATAATAGGACCCCTTTAACTATACATAGAAAAAATATTCATCTAAAGATTGTTATGAAAAAAATATTTTTCCTGTTCCTGCTTTATCAGACTGTAACGTCCCTGACATGACCTCCGCCACTGTAGCACACAAATTAATTTAAAGGGGCCGTGCTTTACCCTTCCTTCCCCATCAAATGTCTGTGTAAATATTTGCATTTGTCTGTCAGTAAGAGTTTGGCTGTGAGACCTTTTATTTTCTCCTGTTTATTTAGACACTAAAACATAAATGGTCTCACGTTACATAACCTCCAAATCTTCCCACATCAGGAAATTAAAATATACAAGACATCCTCCCCTCCTCTGGGCCAAACTTGCTGGAGGCCGGATGTGTTAAACGTTGTATAAAGAAACAAATCTTTTTCATTATCACTTTGTTCATTGTTTTCCATTTAAAATCATGTAATGCTGGAAATTGGACTATAAAACATTTAATGCTGTGACTGCAGTTTGTAGTTTGAGAATGTTTTTTATATCTATCAATGTATTTATTCTGTAAAAAGTAAAATATCTTTTGGATCTGTGAATCATGTTGTAATATAATGTGATATAACATGGTCTTCCTTGCTCTTCCAATCTATCATTATTCCCATGTTTTCCTGTGCCTCATTAAGATGTAATCAGGCAATAGTATTTCCCCATAATAGTTACATAACGAATGATTTTTTATGAGTGCAAAATAAATCTTTGGGTTTTTGCAAATGTGCTGATGTTTTTGACTATAATGATTTTGATATGAATTCAAAATTGAATTCAAATATGAATTTGACTACTAAATAAGGAAATCAAGAAATGACTGAAAGAATAGCATTTGTAAAGTGACAAGACTGCAATAATAACAGATGCTAGCATTGTCAAGGACTTGTGTGAGGGGGTTAAGATATGCATACAACTCTAGTTTAAACAAGTTCAAAGATGTTTTCTTTGCTTATAACTTCTAGAGAGAAATAGCTGGACAAGGATGAAACTTTCTAATGCACGTGTGCATTTTGTAGTGCACACTTTGGAAGGCTATGTGTTCAGCTGTACACATACAGTAAGAATTTGTGTCAAAACAAAGTACACTTTGGGTTTAATTCTAAGCACAGCTCTAGTTCCCAGAGCACTGACTGGCCAGGTTACAGGAAGTATGCATCCTGACCCAGAGGGCCACATCCTGTAGCAGAGTTATTTTGAGCAGAACAGAATTTGCGACAGCAGCAAGACAGACATTGCTACAGGGGACCTTTTTTAAAGATCACATTTGTGTGAGATACAGTTGGATACTTTCCTGACTAGATCAACCAAAGACGCACACAAATTGATATCCACACACATTCTTGTCCTCTCATGTAGATATAAATATGATTTTGCTACTGTAGATACATTATAAAAGGAAGTAGCATAAGGATGTAGCCACTGTGGCAGTTGATTACCTTGCCATATTGGATAGTTCATGTAGTTTCTACTGGCTTGAGAACCAGGTCCTGAAGGGATTGTGTCATGTCCACTCTTCACTATGAGGAGAAAAAGACAATTAAATACATTAAGCAGTGGTGTGCCACAGGGTTCTATTCTTGGACCATTTTTATTTTCGTTGTATGTCCATTAGACTACATTTTTCATAAATACAACATTTTTTATCATTTATATGCTGATGATACAAAACGATTGTATATATTGCACTCCAAGTGGGTCTTAATTGTTTCGTTCACTAGTACATTGCTTACACAAGGTTAAAGTCTCGTTGGCCAGTACATTTCTGCATCTTATCACTAATAAGGCACAGTGTGTTGTTGTTTATTGTTTTGCCAGGCTTCTGACCCATACAAAGAAGAGCAATAGTATTACTCCAGTTTTAGCGTCTTTACATTGGTTGCCTTTTTATTTTAGGATTCAGTTTAAGATTCTTTAAGATCAAAAAATGATAGGGCCTTTTCTGTTTTCTACTTCCCAACTATGTAATTATTTTCCAATTCATTTTTTTCTGACAATGGATGTGTTTAATTTGAGTATAAAGACATTTTAAAATTAAACGTCTTGGAGACGTTGCCACAGTTCTGGATTTAGTCTGTCTCAGTTTGTTCTGTTTCTTCATGTCATTCCAGACAGACTGGATGATGATGAGATCAGATCTCTGTGTGGAGCACTGGCTGTTGTCAGACTCCTTGTGCAAACAAAAATCTCACTGGATTATTACCAGGGGTGTGAAGTAACGAATTACAAATACTCACATTACAGTAATTAAGTAGTTTTTTTATCAGTAATTGTACTTTTTTGAGTAGTTTAAAAATTGTGCACTTTTACTTTAGTACATTTTAAGTGATGTATCGGTACTTTTACTCCGCTATTTTCCTCCGTTTGTGGTCGTTACATGTGGTCGATTTTTATCCATCAACGATTGGATTGAGAGTAATAGGTCTTGTGACTTTCGTCAAATCAAATTGTGCATAGAAAACTTTAACCGGCAACTGTTTATCATGGCTGCTGGAAGTGCATTCTTCAAGCATCAATTCAGTCGCATCTTCCTCTAACTTAATATGTTAAGGTAAATTTCGGATTTCTGCTTACTAAATGATTTGTATATATGCTTGCCTATCTACACGGCCTGAAATTTGGTGTGAGGTTGCGGGTATTTCATACAGTGTTAACTCCCACAATTGCCACGTTCGGTAAATTCCCACTCACTTATGAGACGCGTGATCTGCGCTGCCTTGTCTCTCTCTCGTGTGCGTTCTGCAGCAGTCATTTGGATAAGTCGTGTTGTTGCTTGTTCAACTTGTTGACTTTTGATGAGTTTGAGCACGTGATGCGCGCTGTGAAAAAGTGTGTTGGAAACACAAATTGAGGACCAATCTGCACCTTATTGATGCCCCGTGGCGTTAATATAGGCTACTGCATCTGTGCCAGCGCGTGTTGTAGGCTAATAAAACTGCAGCTCGTTAATAAAAGTTAATTTTATTTTTTTAATCCATTTCATGCATGCCTTCATTTAGCAAGTGCACTCGCGCATAAACAATTTTCAAGTTCAAAACTTTTTGTTCCATTCAGTTGTGGATGCTGCTGAGTCACCGAGACCGCCGCGTCTCAGCAAAGAGACATGCGTGTATGTGTGTGTGTGTGTGTGTTTTCCTTCGAAAAAGTTTCCCCAGAAATACTTATTATGCTATTTAATGCATTTTTCCTGACAAATTGTATTATCAGCATAACAATTCGAGTAAATGTGTAAAAGGTATGGCATGATGCCATCCTTCTAGAACAATGTGCATTTATGTTAAAATTGTAACAAATTATCAAGTTTAGTTATTTTTATTTCTTTATTGCAAAACGCTCAAACTGGCACCATTCTGGTGAGAAATGGGCTCTAATTTTAACCCATATCATGGTGTGTGATGCTGAACTATGAGTTTCTAAAGGTGTTTGTATTTGCACTGTTCTAAACATTAATATTTTATGTGCAACAACAGCATGCTGTCTCAGTGGCCTTACACATGATTTTAAATCTATTTTTTCAAACTTTATGATTTAAATGGGGATGATTGTACTGAGAATAACTTTCATCTTTTATTCGACTGAATACTGTTTCCGTGCTGTTTTGATGTATTTTAAAGAGTTGTCAGTCAAAATTAAACTGATAGATACTCTTCATTCTTTATGACAAACAAGATAATGTGAATTACAGAATGTACAATGTTTAAAAAAAAAAGTATAAATTGCGGTGTACAGCGTTTATTATGAAGGGGTAGAATCCACCGCTCAGTACTCACTACTCAATACTCATGAGTACTTTTAAATAGGCTACTCTTTTACTCTTACTCAAGTAGTTTTACTCTACTCACACTACATTTTTTGGAAGGTAATGGTACTTTTACTTGAGTATATTTTTTCAGTACTCTTTCCACCACTGATTATTACAATTAATAGCAAAATGAATGTTTGGAAATGTAAACTGATATTTCCTACCAACACACTACAGCAAAACATAGAAAAAACTAAATTGAAAGCGTTTTTAGCTGGTGAAAATTCTAGTGTTCTAATCATTTTGGCCACCACTGTATTTTCATAAATGACCACACAAGGGCACTATAATAGTAAACTAGGGCTGAGCGATAATTATTGCACGATATAGATTTCCTCAATAAACAATAACAAGAAGTTTGATAAATGTTTGATATAATGCAGCAAAGGCGGAACAAAAGAGCGCTAGTCTTTTGAAGTTCAAACAGCGGCGTGGCGCGAGCTTCACTAGAGCAGATGTGTTCACTCGCTGATGAGTCTCGCTCATGCGACACAGAACTATGGGAAGCCAAACAACCCAAAAGTAGGATGAAACAGCGTGGTATTACAGTGTCCGCGCCGCGCTGACCTGTCATCGGCGCGGCTCAATGGACCGAGCTGCGCGACCGACTCGACAGCGCAGAGAGGACGTGTTTACTAGCGCCACCGAGCTGACAGCGCGGCGCTGATCAGTTACAACAGTGCAGCGCGAACATTACTCTCCGCAGAAGTTCATGCTTTTTTCCTGTACATAACATAATGAAGAGTTATTACATTTCTTTTGCTTATTATCTTTCATATTACTACATGTAAACAGTAGTGTTAGCTACTTTGAAGCATGTATAGCCTATATTTAGTAGTCACATTCACAGCAGAAACTTCCATTATCCTCTTAGAATTAGTGTTTCGTTCATCAAGGCATATTTTAAGTACATTTTACATTTAAGGATATTTATGTAACTGTAGCATATGATTATACTAGAAAAAAAAGAGTAAAATGTACTGACTTTTCTGTCAGGACATACATTTTCCCTTATGGAAATACAGAAATTAACAATGGTTTTACTATAGTAAAAGTGCAGTAACCATGGATTGATTGTCATTTTTTTAGCTCACAGTTTAACTACAAATATATGGTTAAAAGGTTAGTGTAATAAAATCATGGTTAATTTTAATGTGTTTTCCGATAAACCTAAAACACAATGCAGTGCAAAATTCAAAATACATCATATTGAATTTACATACACTGTCCCTAATTTTTAAAGAGTTTTTTTTAATTAATTAAAATGTATTTATTTAATTTGGAGTGTAGAGAAAAGCCTTACAAACTGTATCCATTATATAAAATTGCAATGTTAAAGTTAAATAACAACGTTCCCTTTACTAGAGACAACAAAAATCCCATATATATATATACTAGGCTATTTAATAATAGTTCAAATTTAAAATGGGCAATATTGTGCTGAATGTAGAACTTGACGACAACAACAATAATAACTAAGTACAAAATAAAAAAATATATATACTAGAAGCTGGGTGTGCTCCTCAAGAGGACTATGGTATTGTAAATTTATTAAAGTCTTATATATTTTAGATTTGCAGTTTTTCAAAGTACAACTGTTGACATGTAGTAGAAAGGTAAGCAAAAGAAATGTAATAACTTAATACTGATCTTCATTATGTTATGTGCAGGAAAAAAACCACAAACTTCTGCAGAGAGTAATGTACGCGCTGCGCTGTTGTAACTGATCAGCGCCGCACTGTCAGCTCGTTGGCGCTAGTAAACACGTCATCTCTGCGCTGTTGAGTCGGTCGCGCAGCTCGGTCCATTGAGCCGCGCCGATGACAGGTCAGCGCGGCGCGAACAATGTAATACCGCGCCGTTTCATCCCACTTTTGGGTTGTTTGGCTTTCCATACAGAACAGCGCTGTGAAATCCAGTGTGACGATCTTGAATTCAGCGAGGAACACAAATAACTCCGTTTACACGCAGATGCAACAGCGCTGACAAACATCAGAAACACTGTGCGCATCGATACAGTCAGAAGACTTTTTCATCTACAAATCGCCATCATTTACCATGGATTTACTGTAGTAGCACTAACTACACCATGGTATTGTGTCAGAAATGTGGGTATTCGTGTCGAATTTGATTAATATATTTTTTAATATAGACATGTATTAAATATATTGAAGGAGGAGTAATGGAATATAATTACAGTATTTTTTTGTTATTAAGCTATAGCATTTATAAATGTATTTAGACTACTGTTTCTCATAAATACCTAAAAGCCATATTACATTTTTACCATGGTATTGAGGTGCTACATTTGTGGTTTTAACTGTGATTATCATGATCTAGATGTATGTTATGGAAGACCAATGATTAAAAAAAACACCTTAAACAGTCAGAATAATTAAATTTCACCATATAAAAATGAGATTGCTACAATTTTTACAGACATTACTGATTTTGATAATGAACATAAATCTACATCTGCATCCTAACTAAAGCTACTATCAAATGTGTATTTCTAAAAGACAAAAAAAAATGCTAATTAAATGTTAATTAAAATGTATTTAATATTATCAGGCAACACAAACTTGTTTCTTGATTTGAAACAATATTACTCATTACTAGAAAATGCAGAACTAAAAAATATTTTTTTTCTATTAAGATATTTATTTTGTTAAGGAAAAATGACTGGAGAAGTGTAAAGAAATAAAAAAGTGTTTGTCGAAGTGTTCTGACCATAAAGAATAGTTGAAAACCGCAATTAACCATCTGGTTTTTACAACTTTCACATTGGAGCAAAAATCTGCCTTTAAACGTGAAAGAAATACAAATTTTACATTTATCGTATTTTTTGGCCATATCGCCCAGCCCTAATAGTAACAGAGCTTAGTAAGACAGTGAAAGGACATAACATAATGAAGAGTTATTACATTTCTTTTGCTTATTATCTTTCATATTACTACATGTAAACAGTAGTGTTAGCTACTTTGAAGCATGTATAGCCTATATTTAGTAGTCACATTCACAGCAGAAACTTCCATTATCCTCTTAGAATTAGAGTTTCGTTCATCAAGGCATATTTTAAGTACATTTTACATTTAAGGATATTTATGTAACTGTAGCATATGATTATACTAGAAAAAAAAGAGTAAAATGTACTGACTTTTCTGTCAGGACATACATTTTCCCTTATGGAAATACAGAAATTAACAATGGTTTTACTATAGTAAAAGTGCAGTAACCATGGATTGATTGTCATTTTTTTAGCTCACAGTTTAACTACAAATATATGGTTAAAAGGTTAGTGTAATAAAATCATGGTTAATTTTAATGTGTTTTCCGATAAACCTAAAACACAATGCAGTGCAAAATTCAAAATACATCATATTGAATTTACATACACTGTCCCTAATTTTTAAAGAGTTTTTTTTAATTAATTAAAATGTATTTATTTAATTTGGAGTGTAGAGAAAAGCCTTACAAACTGTATCCATTATATAAAATTGCAATGTTAAAGTTAAATAACAACGTTCCCTTTACTAGAGACAACAAAAATCCCATATATATATATACTAGGCTATTTAATAATAGTTCAAATTTAAAATGGGCAATATTGTGCTGAATGTAGAACTTGACGACAACAACAATAATAACTAAGTACAAAATAAAAAAATATATATACTAGAAGCTGGGTGTGCTCCTCAAGAGGACTATGGTATTGTAAATTTATTAAAGTCTTATATATTTTATATTTGCAGTTTTTCAAAGTACAACTGTTGACATGTAGTAGAAAGGTAAGCAAAAGAAATGTAATAACTTAATACTGATCTTCATTATGTTATGTGCAGGAAAAAAACCACAAACTTCTGCAGAGAGTAATGTACGCGCTGCGCTGTTGTAACTGATCAGCGCCGCACTGTCAGCTCGTTGGCGCTAGTAAACACGTCATCTCTGCGCTGTTGAGTCGGTCGCGCAGCTCGGTCCATTGAGCCGCGCCGATGACAGGTCAGCGCGGCGCGAACAATGTAATACCGCGCCGTTTCATCCCACTTTTGGGTTGTTTGGCTTTCCATACAGAACAGCGCTGTGAAATCCAGTGTGACGATCTTGAATTCAGCGAGGAACACAAATAACTCCGTTTACACGCAGATGCAACAGCGCTGACAAACATCAGAAACACTGTGCGCATCGATACAGTCAGAAGACTTTTTCATCTACAAATCGCCATCATTTACCATGGATTTACTGTAGTAGCACTAACTACACCATGGTATTGTGTCAGAAATGTGGGTATTCGTGTCGAATTTGATTAATATATTTTTTAATATAGACATGTATTAAATATATTGAAGGAGGAGTAATGGAATATAATTACAGTATTTTTTTGTTATTAAGCTATAGCATTTATAAATGTATTTAGACTACTGTTTCTCATAAATACCTAAAAGCCATATTACATTTTTACCATGGTATTGAGGTGCTACATTTGTGGTTTTAACTGTGATTATCATGATCTAGATGTATGTTATGGAAGACCAATGATTAAAAAAAACACCTTAAACAGTCAGAATAATTAAATTTCACCATATAAAAATGAGATTGCTACAATTTTTACAGACATTACTGATTTTGATAATGAACATAAATCTACATCTGCATCCTAACTAAAGCTACTATCAAATGTGTATTTCTAAAAGACAAAAAAAATGCTAATTAAATGTTAATTAAAATGTATTTAATATTATCAGGCAACACAAACTTGTTTCTTGATTTGAAACAATATTACTCATTACTAGAAAATGCAGAACTAAAAAATATTTTTTTTCTATTAAGATATTTATTTTGTTAAGGAAAAATGACTGGAGAAGTGTAAAGAAATAAAAAAGTGTTTGTCGAAGTGTTCTGACCATAAAGAATAGTTGAAAACCGCAATTAACCATCTGGTTTTTACAACTTTCACATTGGAGCAAAAATCTGCCTTTAAACGTGAAAGAAATACAAATTTTACATTTATCGTATTTTTTGGCCATATCGCCCAGCCCTAATAGTAACAGAGCTTAGTAAGACAGTGAAAGGCTTACTCACATAACAAACATCAAGTACAGTGTCGGTCTTACCATATGGAGTGGGGGGTGTCACAGGAAATGCCGGTGTGGGTGGAACTTGATTAAGACCCACAGACAGTGGACTGTCAACCTCTGTAGGAAGGTCACCAATGTCAACAGCGTCAGTGTGATATAGACCTCGCTGAAATAGACAAAAACATATTAGGCATTGTTGTAGCAATGTTCCGGGTTCAATACAAGTTCAACTTGTATTTTAGTTGACATTGGGCAAAAATGTGCACAGGGTTAGTAAGCAATTTTATCGCACTAGTCTCCAGTTAAATATTGAATGTTTAAGTTTTGAGGCTGTACAGTTATGAGGCTATTTTTGAATTTGTACCGATGGCGTTCCAAAGACGAATCTCTGGTTGTTCTGCATTCCATCACCACCCGCCTTTCGCAGCACAGAGTATTCAGAGACATCACTGAGCTGTTTCTGCCTCCAACCTGTACAGACAGAGACACTGAATTCACTGTTGATATTCAGATCACAATTATGACAGATCACATTTAACTGTGACTGGTCATTCAGATCTGAAATAGGAGGATCTCACTCTTATTTATAATTTTCTAACATCAAACAAACAGCAGGAACTAAAATAGCATGCTCTCAAACAAAACTTGTTTAGATGAGATCCATGAGGAGAAGTTTATGACCTTACATAAACAAGAGCCATTGACTTCAGGGCTGTGTTAGATTACATTCCACAAAAACATTAAAATAAATAACAACAACAAAATAAAAAATTAAATAATAATAATATTATTAATAGTAGTAGTAAAATAAAAAACAAACTAATTAATATTATAAATAAAATGTAATACATTTTTATAAAATTTTATAAATAATTTTTTTTATAAAGTAAATAAATAAATACATTCACAAGATTTTTGATCTTGAGGATTTTGATACATTGGGTCACATTTTCTGAGACCTTCTGCTTTGAATACTTTTATTTTAAACAATTTTATCCATTACAAATGATATTATAATAGTTTGACTAAAAAGTTTAATTTCAAAATATCTTATTATTTAGTTTCTGTCTTTTGCTTTAATGACAGCACCACTCAAGATACATGAAAACATATTCTCCAGCATGATTCTCCAAAGATCATTTTGAGCCTCGATGAGCTTCAAAAACATCTGACATTCTATACAAAGAATCACATGATCAATGACACAAATTTTCTTATTTGAGTAGAGACCTAAAAAAAAGTTAATTTGACATTTTATATTTAAATAATAAAAAAAAATCCCATATTATCAGTGTGGTCTTGGAATTTTGAATCCCGGTTTTTCATAATGATTATAAAAACATGGTAATAATTCATTACAAATGGACAACAGTAGAAACTCTGTTAACTATCACTGTACAGACAAACAAAATCCTTGAGACTCAACGATGGGGAAAGGCAACATGTTTTGTGTGTCAGTAGACGCTCACTTCAAAGGCATTCCTCAGCCCTTACACCATTTGTATTCAAACACACACACCACAGGGCATATATCTGGTGACATACTACAGTAATAATAACACTCTGCATAGATTTCTGTTCAGCAGGATGAACTCTCCACTCTACTCAAAGACTCTTCATTCCAGGTGTCAGAGTTGCTCTGACATGGGCTGATCCAGTAAGAAAGGATCTTGGGATCTTATAACAGAATAGGCAGGGGGCATATATGCAAGGCAGGGGACACATTTCAAAAGCAACAAGACCCGCTCAGTATGCCGAGGTCAAAGGAGACAGAGTATTGAGTTCATGCAGACTGCATCACAGATGTGTTTGGTAAAACCAGCAGTCAATATAACATTATGAAGGAGTAACTTAATGGTTGTCAAAGGCATTGTTATTACACTGCTAGAAATATGAGTATGTCCATTTTTAAACTAAAAGGCAGCTTAGAGGTCACATTTACACTATGCCAGCCCATAGGCGGAGTTCGGGGTGGGGGCACTGCCCCCCAAAAAATATAAAAATGAAAGAATTCACATTTTCTCATTTTATTTGTATTATCTTGTTATTTTAGTGCTTAGAATAAGTAAGTTTTGGGCTAAAATAATTATTTAAGCCCCATATCCTCGCGAGTCGCGACTCATGATTCTCAACTTGAGAGGACATGAGAGGACTCTCTTTTTGTTATTTTCCCACTTTAGCAAGTTAAAAAATATTTGTTGTTTTTTTTATAAACCCGCTAATAAAAATGTGGTGGACTGAGTCATTTCTGGCTGAATTGGACAGGCGATTTGAAGCGATGGCCTTGAGTGTGTGATGCAGTATTCAGTTTAAGCACGCAAGCTTTAAGATTCACCCTCGGCTTGTGACAGCTGAAGTGGATCTTGTGAAATGTGCGATCGCATCGCCGATTACTCTTGAGAAACGTAAAGATGAAGTAGGCTACGGAAGGACACATATTCAAACTTTTTCAGACTACTGCAGTTCGCACTCACGCTGCCCATTGGTTCGGCTTAGTGGTGGTGTGCGATATGACGATTTTTGATCGTGGACGATAAAAATGTCTCCACGATCTGCTTTTGAAGAAATATTGTAGTATCGTCCTACAGTGCAGTCAGCTGCAGTTCTGGCGCCTCTGTCTCAATCTCAATATACTGTAGGCTACAACGCGACATATATTCACATCAGTGTTAACTCAAGTGTAGAGGACATTGCACTTATTCGCAGTCACAAAAGTACATTATTTGCATCTGCTTTAGAGCTGTTAAACATTTAATTCACGCGCTGTTCTGATGTGTGCTTTTTCTGAGGGGGTATACAGCTGAAGCACGTGCACTAAAAAGCCTATCAAACAGCTCCTGATTACTGGACTAAGGCTACGTCCACACAAAACCAGAACTTTCCCTATCCGATCTTTTTTTTCTCTTGGTCTCAAGAAATATCTGCCTCCACACGAAACCACGAAACCGACACAAACCGATGTAGTATACATGCCAGACCAGCATGTGGCGCTGTAATTCTGCCACAAAGATACACTAAAAGCAGAGAAGAAGACTTGGACTATGCTTATACAGCCAAATGCATCTCCATGTGGACGGGGCCTAAGTTTGCGCTAAAATACTAGCCTTGTCCAAATACCCACACTTGCGGTCTTTGCACTTGACCTCTTGACTACTTATATGACGTATTTCCTGTATTTTGCCCAAGTGTTAAAGTGAGCATAAAGACCACAAGTGTGTGTAGAACTTTTCATTACCTGATGGGACACACTTGTAGTGTTGTAAAAATGCAAGCGTTTACATAGCTTTATTTTAATTTTAATTTTAAATATTTAGCATTTTAAAATCAACTTCTAAATGTCTGTTCAGTAGTCCCATTAACATGACAGTTTTAATTTGTGGTGCTTCTAATTAAGTGATAAAAAACAGTTGCAAATGTTGTACAAAATAAATATCACCACTACTCATCTTTGCACTGATAAAACGTAAAAACTGTTTTTCTACCAAATTATATGCAATATCGAATTATTATATTAATATTTAACTTGCATTGGAAAGGTTTCCGTGACCTCTCGCGAGATCTCGGCAAAAAATCTCACGATTTATTTCCAGAACATGATGCATGATGGGATACACTAAGCCTCGAATAGCGCTCCGGAGCGGTATTCGAGATAGTGTGGATTTAGTGTGCGTTAAGGGCACTGCGCTTTGGCGTTTTTAAGACCTGGGACAGTCTTGTACACTTACTTCCTGTCACGCGCACGCGCTCTCAAGTGGCCAAGACCACAAGTGTGGGTATTTGGACAAGGGGACTGTCAAAACACACAAGGTTTACATAGGCCCCGTCCACACGGAGACGTGTTTAGCTGTATACGCATACATATTGTAATGTACAGGCGTTTCGTCCAGATGGATCCGGCGTTTTGGGAGAGTGAAACCGGGTCCCAGAGTGGATAAATCTGAAAATGCCACCCTTGCGTTTTCATGTGTACAGCAAATCCGTATATTTTCTGAAACAATGACGTCATCAGCCCACGTCTTGCCCCTAGTTAGACAAAGCTACGTCACGTAACAGCAACAAAAACATGAACAAACTGAACGATTGTCTTTTTATTAACTAACATTAACACAGATTAATAAATGTATTGTTCCATGTTCGTTTGTATACCGCGCGCAAAGTTTATGCGCATAGTCCAAGTCTTCTTCTCTGCTTTTAGTGTATCTTTGTTGCAGAATTGCTGTGCCACATGCTGGTCTGGGATGTATACTACATCGTTTTGTGTCAGTTTCTTGTGGACGCAGATATTTCTTGAGACGAGGTGAAAAAAAAGATTGGATAGGGAAAGCTCTGGCTTCGTGTGGACGTAGCCATAGACTCAGTTGGTTATGTCTAAAATGAAAGTAAACAGCTGAGAGAAATTCAGATACGTGCCTGTATATTAGATGCGTGCAGGTCTTAGGGACAGTACTAAACATGCTGCCGACTGTCATTAAAGGGATAGTTCACCCTAAAATTAAATTTCTGTCGTTATTTACTCACTCACATGCTGTGCCAAAACGGTATTTATTTCTTTATTGTGCTGAACACAAAAGAAGATATTTTGAAAAACGTGGGTAACCAAACAGTTGCTGGTCCACATTAAATTTGATAGTAGGAAAAATACTATGAAAGTCACTGGACCAGCAACTCTTTCACATTCTTCAAAATAACATTTAAGTTCAGCAGAAGAAAGAAACTCGTTTAGGTTTAAAACAACTTTTGAGTGAGTAAATGATGGTATAAAAAATAAAACACTGACAGAAATGACAGACAGATGACAGAATTTTTATTTTTGGGTGAACTATTCCTTTATTAATAAAACAAAACACAAAGAGAAAAATCACTCACTACTCTTGACTAAAGAACTTTAATACAGTTGCTTTGCTTTAATAATAATAATAATCATAATAATACATCTATATAGTGTTTTATTTTTATATTTGTTCATTCAATTTCTTGAATGCTCCTGCTGAATATTGTAGCTGAAAATAAAGCATTGTTTTATCTGTATATTATGTGTATTTAATGTAATGTGTATCTTTGTTCTTATTTTTTAATAACAAAGATTAAATAATGAAATCTTCACCCACCTTAGCCAAAAAATCCGCCATTCTTTTTTTATATTTTGTTACCTTGAAAGTCTTTATAATAGGAAAATTAGTTTGGCTGTAATGCTCAGACAACTAGCAAAATTGTAAAACCAACATGACAGAGAATCGTGATAAAATCGTGAATCGTGATATTATGAAAAAAATTATGATATGATATTTTTGCCATATCGCCCACCCCTAGTTCAGCTACATCAGAAAGTTTTTCCGTTATGAGGAGAATCTGGCTCGGATCTTCAGTGGCACAGGACAGATTCTCAGATCTTTCTTTACTGCACACAGAGAACAATTTGACTGAAAAAAACTATCAGAAGAGAAGAGATAGTGAAAGATAGACAGTGGCCATCTATGCAATTCGGAAAAAGAGGCGGCTTTTCTGCAGTAGGTATGTTTTTCTGGGGGTTTTTAATGTATTTTTAATGTTGAATATATGTTATATACATATATGAAATGTAGAACATATAAAAAAGTGTTTGTGGCTCGTCTGCCAGTGGGTGCCCCCCAAGCATAAAAGTTAAACTCCGCCTATACTAGACCTGGATGTTTACATATTCAAACACAGTCACACACACACACACACACACACACACAAATGAAAGGCAGGACTTTATTTTCTTTAGCAAACCTGTCAGGAGCTGCACATAGAGGACCATTGTATGTTACTTGTGTGCATTTATTAACATAAACTAGGCCCCTGCCAACAGAAACCACAAACATTAATTTAAAAAGTCACTAGACTGAGGGCTCAGACATTAAGTGGTGAACAAGGCAAAACTGCCACTGAAAGCACCAAACATTCCACATGTATTTGAAATGTGATACATATGCATCTATACATACACACAGTACCATTCTAAGATTTTGGTTCGGTAAGATTTGGTGATGATGTTTTGAAAGAATTTATCAGGATTATTTGATTTATAGAAAGTTTAAAAGAACAACATTTGCTTAAAATAGATATATTTGTAAGAGTATACATGTCTTTAAAGTAAATGTACAAATTTTGATGTTTCGATGAAATTAGGAATTTAATGAAAAAATGTGTTCGACCCCCAACTTTTGAACTGTAGAGTATATAAAATAAACAAATTGTTGTTTGCCTTATGATATCTATTTACAGTTACCCATGTATTTGATATGAATTTGATTTTACAGTCATAATAATGAAAGTATGAGCATAGTATAGTCTACAGAATATAAGTTATAAAATCAAAAAGGTAAAAATATTGCGAATAAAATAAAGATAAAAGTTTGTGAACTCTTACAAAATGTACATTGACAATACCATGGTACTGTGATGGTCTCAGATATTAATACCATGGTACTTTTAATATTTATAGTGTTACACGCAATGCTTGCTATATTCATATACTGTGACATTTATATGATACACCAGGGTATTTCAAAGAATATCACAGTATTTTGTCCAAAAACATAACTAGAATGATTTGGTGGATTGCTGGCCAGTTGGAATCATTAAATTGATTCAGGACTGATGAATGTATCAGGATTTGCTCTTACCTGACTGGAGGGATTTGGCCCTTCCAACCGAATGCGTCTTTCCATTGGTCTGAAGGGAGGCCGAGCGGGTCATGTGACTCCTTGCCTGTGTGGGGATTGGTTCAAAGTCAGGGTCAAGGTCCAGGATCAGCTGATTGAGCTGTTCGATTGACTGATCAACATCCAAAGCCAGTGTCGCAAACTCATCATCCTTGTCTGGCTCAGACTGCGTCTCCGGAAAGCCATTGTCTGGTAATGAAGGTTTGCTTGCACCTTTTTGGAGCTCCATCACCTCTCTGTGTTCCAGTCTGTCTGATGGAGTGTGCATGTAAGACGTGGACTGTTGCTGTTTTACCCATATATGTGTCTGATATCCAGAAGGTACTGAAGTGTGTGAGAGTGTGTTTGAGGAATTCACATCTCTAAATATGGCAGGAGGAGCTTCACTTTGACAATCTGATTGGACAGATTTCTGACATTCACCTGAAGACAAGCCAGACATTTCCTTTGAAGACAGTGTGTCTTTAGAGTCTAAAACAGCAGCATTCAGAGCGATGATGTCTTCGTCATCATCTATAATATCCGTCTCTCGTTCTATAAACATTGTTTGACCATTTAAATGACTGGAATGATCAAACGTAGCTTGATTGGCTTTAGGGTCACGTCTCGTGACGCCTGTAGAAGCTTGTTCCTCCTCCATTCTGAGCCCAGGGATCACTCTGGGGAGCTGGGGATGCTCCTCAGAGCCGTAGCTGATTGGGAGCCCCGAGGTTTGTCCTCCAGTCCACTGGGAGGAGCTGGAGAGTCCAGAGTCACTGCTCAGAGAGCGTGCGCCTTCTTTTTGCTTGGCTGTGGAAGAAAGAACGAAAACTTAGAATCAGTAGAGAATTAGTTGACCTCTACAATTTGGAATTAATTTAGGACTTGTGGTGCGTTCCAGTGCTCCTAAAAAGTTCATAGTTATGAGTTAAGAAGATGGAATTATTATGTCAGGTTTGTTCAAATCACTTTGAAAGGAGCAAAATGAAGCTAGAATATATAGCAAAGTTTTTTATTTCACTTTACTTCTACAAAATCATAAATAAAGAATATGTATTAGGTGTGCTTTTGCTTTTTTATGTTCTTACTAAATCTGTGAAGGTGCTGTAAACTAATTAGTTATATATTTATCAAAAATGTACAAAACCATCAAAATTGTCTACTATTGTATAATGCCATTTTTTACATTTTATTGTAAATAATCATTTCATACATTTCAGCAAATTTAACATCAAAACACATCCTGAATGTACGGTGTCCACCATGTTTTCTTACTGACATGCCCCTAACGTTTATTGTTTTTATGACATTGGGGTGGCATTTACAAGTTTACATAGATACAACCTTTTCAAATATAATTGATATATTTAGAAATATCTTTGTCTAGCCTACATAATTTATACTGACACCTGTTGGTGTGGATGAATCATGCAAAAGCAAAGTGCAGATTTTAGAGATTTTCCCAGTCGTATTTGGCATCCATGACCTCTGATATGTAAAAGTACTTCATTTCAAACAAGTTCGTTAAAATTACTACTCATTTCTTTATGTATAAAAATGTTAAAGTGTAAAAAGTTACCATGGTGAGTGTGACACATAAGTGTTGAAAACAAAGTCACACCTGTGGCCCCTTATCTTCACCCACTCCTACATTCAATTGTGTGTGTTATAGTAAATGTTAACACGCCTCTAACGAGTTGCAGACACCTTAGTCATCACACAAACACACAGGTACACAGACCTAGATATGTCTTTGTGTGGCCGTTGTGTGTGTTCTAGCGAAGACACATCAGTCAGCCGGCAGCAGCTGAACACAGATCGCAGCAGATAGCGTCATGTGTCATGACACACTCAGAGTCTCGCAGCAATGATCATGACTGATAACACATATCTACTGTTCAACATGAAGCCAGAAGGCAGCATCACACATGCAGGCTTGTACAAACACACGCAAACACTGATATTTAACATCACGCCACACTCTTTGATCATTTTTGACAAGAGTGCAGCAGAGATGATATGTTTTTATAGGTAAAACCCTAAAAACGAGTAAGCATTTTAGCACTTCCAGTTTTATCAATGGGTTTGAGTTTTTCTTTCTTCTTAAATTTTGCTGAAAATAAAGGTTTTGTTTAACACAATCTCAAGATATTCTCACATGACACAACATCCTACACCTTGTTGTGTTAGTCATGCTCTTACAAACTATTCTAACTCAAACTTTCAGGAAAAATACTTTTAAACAAACACTGAAAGAGTTGTCGGAAACTTAATGGTGGTGGCGCTGAAATCATGCGACCATGGTGTAGTTCTAGCCTATGTTTAGCTTTTACCTTCTGGTATTTAGGCTTCAAAATTCATTCAAGTTGTGTTGATTTGTGAAGATTAACATGATGATAAAAACGTCTATGAATCATAAACTTTTGTTGGTCACGGAGTTTATTTTCTGAAATAATCAAAAATCCAATGGAAAAATCCTATTGGGTTCTTGTTAAGAAAACCAGGGTGAAAATACGCCATCACTGCAGCACTCTACAGACACTATAGGTATATGTTATGTAAAAATGGTGTTTTGTCAACCAGAAATAATCCTATCACACATACAAAGTTTTTTACCCCTTAAACCAACCTTAGCACTAACCACACCACAAAACCTGTCGTTAACCTTAACCGTGTCACCTCAATAGTGACAAACGTGTTATGCAATACAATATGAACACATTAAGTATATTGTATATATTTTTTGATGCAAATACATGTTAAGTAAAGACACCTAATATAAACTGGGATTGATCACAATGGCAAAACTGGTTAGTATGCCAACTGGTGAAAAACACAGACCTTTGTAACTAAACCAGTAAAGCTTTCCTAGTCTCAAGAGACTGAAATCCAAATACCAGGCATGCATGATAAAACGCCACAGCTGGCAACTCTCTCACACACTCACACTCACACTCACACTCACACTCACACTCACACTCACACTCACACTCACACACACACTCACACACACACACACACACAGACACACAAACAACAACACACACACA
>NW_015505214.1:5895-90545 GCF_001515645.1 Sinocyclocheilus grahami | reverse complement strand
CACACTCACACACACACACACACACACACACACACACACACCCAACAACTGAGATTCAATAGTCATCATACTATCAAACAAACTTTATCATAATCTAAAATAAATATTTAATAAATCACTTGATCAAAACCATTGAGAAAAATGACAACAAACTTGACTTTGACTTTGCAACTAACAAAAAGTCCACATTATAAATTAGTAAAAGAGCAACATACTAATATTTCTTCATATTCTGCCCAAAAATGTTTTAACCAAGTGCCTTAAGACTGCATAAAACATCAAATGCAATACCAGAGACTTCTTGTTTCTCTCAAAGGTACTTTAAAGGTGACCTATGCTGCAACTTTTCTTGATAAATGAAGCACAACTCCATTCGTTTATCACAAGAGCTTTCAACAACTCACAAAATAAATCAAGCGTGTTGCTGCTGAAAGTATATTCCACCACCCTGCACCACTTCAAAAATGCACGTAGCATCACAAACCTAATGCTTTCCAGAAACATCCTCTCGAATCAGACCCCAAAGGTATCTGAGATGACTTTGACCATGGAAACTATGACGAAGAGTAAAAAGACATCTGACAGAGTCACAAGTGAGAAAGAGAGCCTCTACAATACAGAAAAAAAGAAAAAACAAACAACATTTCTTGAATGAATAAAGAAAGAGGTGAAAAAGGGAAGGAAAGAGGCAAGCGGTCCTGACCGTGTTGATCCTGCAGGCGTCTGTGCCCATTTTGTCCTGCTCTCTCTTTCTCTCTTTCTCTCCTTCTCTCCTCATGCAGCTTTAAACAGACAGGCAGCTTGCATTTTTTCCCATAAGGTGATAACAGCTCCCCTGGGTCTCTTTTTCTTTCCTCTTCTTCTTTTTCTTTCTCTCAGTCAATCTCTTTCCTCCCTTTCCCGTTTTCCCTCCTCCTTTTCCTCTTACAGTACTGCTCGCTCTCCCTCTCTCTCTCTCTCTCTCTCTCTCTCTCTACCTCCACACACAGGTAACCCCTTTCAGGTGCCCCTCCTGGGTGTACAGGAAAATCCTGGCTTGGGAAGCATTATTCCGCTCGAGCCAGCCAATGCTCCTCGGAATACAGCTGTACACACACACATACGCTTGTTGTAGAGTGCGAACGGACGCTCTGAGGACCTTGAGCCCTCCAAATATGGAGCGGGGAATGTAAACACAAAGGCGGAGTTATGTGTGGGTGGAGAGACGGAGCACAAAAGAGACAGAGTGAGAGATTAGGGAGGTATTGGTATAGTAAAGAACAAGAGTAGCAGGTAAAAAGAAACTCACAATGATGAAAGGGATTGAAAGAAAGCAAAAGAAAGATAACGAGAGAGAGAGAGAAAAAAAGCATGCAACTTTTAGTCATTTGGCAGCAGAATTCCTTCAGACTGTTTGTCGCTACGACTGCCAATAATTACAGACATACAGTGTGTGTTTGTGAGCGTGTGTAATTCTATATTTGAGTTTATGTATAGTAAATTGTAAAGGCTGTTTGTGCTCCAACCATTAGGTATCTCTAAATTACATGGCTGCTCAAGACGGAATCACACAACCAGATGTGCATCAAGCCTCAGTCCCATATGACACACACACGTACAGAAACACACACATTAAGCTGTTGGATTGATTTTTTGCAGTTGTGCACAGAAACTCCCAACCTTTAAATAGCTGGCCTTGGAATTTCCGATTCTTGTGCATTGCCCTAGCCTAGACTATGAGCAGAAGTGAAGGGTAAACATAACAAGTGCAACTTATTTGTTCCCTGATCACTGAACTATAACTGAACAAGGAGAACAAAGTTCAATTTTGTGGAGTTAAACACTCACTATGTTCTACTCCTTGAAGCAATTTACTTCTGCATAATTTTGTGTATAGTGGAAGGTGGGGTAAGATGTGCCAGTGGGTAAGTTGAGCCACCCTGAATATTGGTAACAAAATGGCCTACTGCTCAAAAGTTTGGGGTCAGTAAGATTTTTCTTTTAAGAAAGAATGATAGTAAATACATTTACAGTATAATGTTGCAAAATATTTCAAATAAATGCTGAGGAAATAAATGTATCGCAGTTTCCACAAAAATATTAAAGGGGTGGTTCGCTGGTTTATTTCTAGGCTTGATTGTGTTTATGGGGTGCAGTCTAACATGTTTTAATGCGTAGTTTTTTAAAAAACACATTATTTTTTCACATTATTTCCCTTTATTCCACAGTCCCCACCGCTCTGTCCCTTCGCCTATTATCATGCTGATCATTTCCTGCTTTTATTAAGCCACTCCCTCAGAAATAGGCGATGGGCTCTGATTGGTTGGCTAGTCCAGGGTGTTGTGATTGGCTAAACCGCCTCTACTGTGCGTCTAAACATCCCGCCCCTCACCTCAGCAGCATGTGCTTCGGTTGTATTGTAAACAACGGCGTCATTAATATCGCTTATCAGTTTGAGCCCGATTGAGAAGCAGAGGATATTATTGAAGAGGATCGTGCAGAACCTGTGCAAGCACGGCTTTTAATGGTAGGCCTATGTTTTTTGTTTGTTGTTGATTCATACTTTTAGATATGCTGTTATTTGTAAATGTTACTGCTTATGTTAGCTTTTAATATACGGTTTTATCCTGATTAAATCTTTAACACAGTACGGCAACTGCACGCACATCCATGTTTAACGCTTTTCAATGCTACAGTATGTGAAAATATGTGTATAATTGGAACAGTTCATTGTTGAAGCTGAGCTGAATGAGAGAGAGAGAGAAAGAGAGAGAGGTGCAGAGCGTGTGCAGAGCAGGGGGACGTGAGGAACAGTATTAAGAACCGCTGCTTTAAAACATTGCTTTTGAAACTTGTGAATCCATTAGAATCGTTAGAAGACAGAATCTCGATTCATATATGAATAGATTTTTACATGCACCTCTAGTTTTCTCTTTTTTTTCTCTAAAGCAGCGCAGCATGGCCTCGCCTCCTTTGCTGCCTTTTCCCGAGGGCGAAGTTTATCTGGGTTTGTGATATCATGAACCCGGGAAGTAACTCGTTGTAGTCCCTACCAGCCGTTTTTGTAGGCATTAAACTGCCAGAATTTTAAAAGACGATATCTCCGTTTGCATTGAACTTTCAGCTTCGTAACTTTGCAGATATTTTTTATGCTCAAACAGCAACATTACACACTAACTAATGTTAAAAAAGTGAAATCGCAATCAACCACCCCTTTAAGCATCACAACAGTTTTTTTCACAACCATGATTTCTGAAAGTGAATGTGACACTGAAGACTGGAGTAATGGCTGCTGAAAATTCAGCTGTGCCATCACAGGAATAAAATACAATTTAAACTACATTCAAAATTAAAATTAGAATAATTAGAAAATTAAAAAAAAAAAAAATTCTACATGACTGGTAAAATTGTGTTTATGTTTTTATCAAATGTACCTACTTCAGAAATAAATATCATAGACACTGGTGGCTTGCAATGTAAATTATTTATACTGAAATAAATGCTTACTTATGATTGTGTCAACCCTGTTATCATCAAATGTTCCCCCTTTCAAGTGACAAACTACTGCCACAATAACCAAAACGTTGTTATACTGGCATAAAATTAAATTGTCAATAAAATCATCCCTGCAAGACATTAAAGGTGACATATCATGAAAATCTGACTTTTCCAGGTTTTAAGTGCTATAATCAGGTCCCTGGTGCATCTACCAACCAAGGAAACGTGAAAAAGATTAACCCAGTCACTTTGTTTAGGTAAGCCTTTTTCTGCACGCGTCAGAGAAAACGAGCGTGTCTGATTTCGCTCCCTTGGTGACGTGGCAAAGGGATCTCATTATAATATTACCGCCCCTTAATCTGTAAACGCCCACTCAAGGCACCGTCATTTTGATTTCGCAAGCAACAACGGTGTACCAGCTCTAATGCCATGGTGAAAGTTTAAGCAAAACATGCTAACTGTTCTGTCTTTGGCTGCAGACGAGCACAGAACACTATTTACAGTCCCAGCCTCAGAGGAGACAAGAGAGCAGTGGATTTATTGATTTATTTACTGTATTTTGCTGCTGCCACACAGATCTAAAAGCGATTTATTTCCCAGCTGTTTACCTTCAGACATAACTGACTGTTTTTGTAACTCATGTGTTTTTAACGTAAACTTGTGTGAATGAGAACTTAGTTTAGTACTCACATGCTGTGACAGCCGCTTTCTGTCCGTGTGCTTCGGATGTGTGAGCTCAGAAAACCTTGTATCTTAAGTTTAAACTCATATGGTTTAAAACGCATGATTTTTAAACATGATAATCAGAACCAAAACAGATTTTTTTTAGCAGATATGAGCTGTAAAGGCGCAGCTCAATTCTGGGAATGGGGGCAGGGAGCAGCAGCTCATTTGCATTTAAAGACACAGGCCCGAAAAACAGCTCGTTTCTGCTTCCACTCAAAATAGGAGCAGCAAATTACAAACACAATAGAACAAATAAATAAACTTAAAAATAAAGTGTATGAATAAAACACTGCATAGGTTTCACAGGAGAGGAGGTAATTCTGACTTTGCTATGACAATCTGGCACTTCTGAATCAGCTACTGTTTTGTTATTATTTTAAGTATTTGCTATTGACTGTTCAAATGCGGAGTTTTGCGCATCGTGTGTGTGCATGTGTGTGAGAGAGCGCGAGAGAGAGAGAGATCACAGTGGAGTCAGCGGTCTTAACCGTGGCTTGTGTACTGCAAACACATACCAGCTTCATCACTGTGTCTGTCACGCGACTCTGTTCTCCTTTCGGGCTGTCTTTACATTTATTTTGAAAGATGAAGCTCGCGATTATGGTAAGGGGCGTTACATTTCCAACGAGTGCTTGCGGTGTTCGGCCAATCACAATGCACTGGGTCAGCTGGCCAATCAGAGCAGACTGCGCTTGTCGGAAGGAGGGACTTTGTAGAAAACGAAGCGTTTGAGAGAGGCAGGGCATAGAGGACCTACAATAATGTACAGTATTTGAAAAATAATGTGTTTTTTGAACATTAAAGCATGTCAACATATTCTGTTACACCAAATACAAAAAATAATGATCTTTAAAAAAGCATCATATGACCCCTTTAAGACAATGATTTTTTGCAATACAATCTTAAAATGTCAACTCTGTTACCTTGATTTTAAATAGTACATATCTGATGACTGAAAAGTGGATATGTGTAAAGATATCATCATTGAAAGCACACTGTAGTTTCAAAATTTTGGGCACAAGACTTGTAAAATCAAGCTGAATTGTACAACGGTCAACCCAGTTACTGTTAAACATGTTACCTTTCAGAAGGCATACTTATATATCAATGAAGATTGCTTTACATATCACCTTATTAGACTGGAAAATGGATACATTACAAACAATCCAAATACTAAAATACTATTATGGTTGCCATCACTGATATACCATTCAGCACATTTGTTTCACCTCTGTCTTACTTCTCCTTGCCTAGAAGGCAACTCAAACTGCTACTAAACATTAGTCCACTCATTAGTCTGGCCCTTGAAAAACACATGAGTCATTTGGGTCAGTTATGTCTGAGCTCCATCCCTCTGCTTTGATATCCTGACTCGCTCTCCTCGACAAAACATCATGTAGTTTGAGCAGCTCTGTCTTACTACAGTTCATTTAGTTCAGCAACCTTAACATTTACAGTAATTACAAACCCTCAAGGAAAACAGCCAGGGCAACAGCGCTGAGTACTGTGGCGATACTATGGTAACTGGCAGGCCTGGTTTGCAGCTCATTATGGTCTGGAGGCCTAAGGCAAAACAAGATTAGATTAGGGTCAAAAACAAGAACCTTACTATTATTGTAGGAGGTAAAGTTTTCCATTCATTCTGAACAGTCCTGCACAGTCTCATGTTCCAATTAACCTCAGCAAACAGTGCCCAGACTTAATAACAGTATTAGAGGTAAAGCGTGTTTCCTGTAGCAGACCAACTTGACAATTACTAGACCATTACGAGCCTTCATGTCTCAGAAAACTATTCTTTGCATCCTGAAGTAAACACTGCTTACATGTGCATTCATGCTTTTGTTTTCTATCCTAAAATAAATCCCACATTCCCATGGTTTCACCACTCAAGTCCCACAAGAGGCATATGAAGTACTATAAAACATGTCCCGAATTATACTGAACAAAATTATAAACGCTCATGTTGCAGCATGATAATGCACGGCCCATGTTGCTGAAGGATCTGAACACAATTCCTGGAAGTTGAAAACATCCCAGTTCTTGCATGGCCAGTATACTCACTGGGATGCTCTGGATCGGCGTATACGACAGCGTGTTCCAGTTCCTGCCAATATCCAGCAACTTCGCACAGCCATTGAAGAGGAGTGGACCAACATTCCACAGGCCACAATCAACAACCTGATCAACTCTATGCGAAGGAGATGTGTTGCACTGCGTGAGGCAAATGGTGGTCACATCAGATACTGACTGGTTTTCGGACCCCCCAATACAGTAAAACTGCACATTTTAGAGTGGCCTTTTATTGTGGCCAGCCTAAGGCACACCTGTGCAATAATCATGCTGTCTAATCAGCATCTTGATATACCACACCTGTGAGGTGGATGGATTATCTCGGCAAAGGAGAAGTGCTCACTAACACAGATTTAGACAGATTTGTGAACAATATTTGAGAGAAATAGGCCTTTTGTGTACATAGAAAAAGTCTTAGATCTTTGAGTTCAGTTCATGAAAAATGGGGGCAAAAACAAAAGTGTTGCGTTTATAATTTTGTTCAGTGTAGTTAGTGAATGCAAAGCTAGATTTAGTGTGCTTGCAGTATGTTAATAAAGATATAGTAAAGTGTATGCAATATAAAACTAAATGTGATTCATTGAGAGACATGTTTCTGTATAAATGATATGGTGGATTTAAAATCTACATTACTGTTGACTAGTGATAATCTAGTATAATAAGACAATAAATAAAATAAAATAAAAGTCTTTTTTAAATCTGTATGGGCTAATATTTATAATCACATTGCAAATTAGCAGAACTTTTCCCTAGTAATATTCTAAAAATATCATCTTGTGAAGTTTAGGTAAATATTGTGAAAACTAATTTTTATTTTGGCAATTTAGCTCACATCTCATTTGCTATATATCATATACTGTATAGTGTAGAGACTGAGGTTAATTGTCTTATGGGACATTATCACAAGGGCTAAATCTCCGTAAAAATATAACGATTTGGGTTAATGGTCTTGTTGTTTTAAACATGAAAGACTTTATAAAATTAGAAAAATTTTGTGTGAATTCTCTATTTCAAACTAAAATTCTAATATCATCACTGTTGTACACATTTTCACATTAAAACAAAATAATAAATCAAGTGATGACTGTCATGTTTAAAAATTCTGTTGGCTACAACAATAATCTGATACTTTTTTACAGTTTCATATACGTATCATTTTGCTCTTCATAATCGGCAATTAAATTGCCATGACACAACTTCATAAAACATTATATATTTCAATATTTTTGTTGAATTACAATATCATTCAAAAGTTTGGGATCAGTAAAATCATTAATGTTTTTGAAACATAGGGTTTCTGCAGGATTTTTAAGCTCAAATTTAAGACTTTTTAAGACCTTTTTTTAAGACCTGCACAAATAAAAGTAATACCATATGAGCGGGGTAGGAAAATGTAGTACCATATTAAACTGTAAAATTACTGTAAAAAGCATAATTCACAGTTCAGACATAAGTTTTCACAAAAACAAAGTTTTCTAAAACTATAAACTTTACATTTCAGCCTTTAAACCATTGTACATCTTGTACAATATAAGATTTTTAAGGCCTTAAATTTGATACAACTAAATTTAAGACTTTTAAGACCCCGCGAAAACCCTGAAACAAGACTTTTATTTTTAAGGCTGTATTTATTTGACAAAAATATTATTATATTATTGGAATTATTATTATATTATATATTAGTACTATATAATAATATTATAATATATAATATAATAATTATTAACGATATATTATTAAAAAGAACTGTCTTTTATTTTTATATATATTTTAAAATGTAATATTTTATCTAATATACTGATTTGGTGCTCAAGAAACATTTCTTATTAGTGTCACTGTTAAAGGAAACTATTATACATTTTTTAGGGTTTTTTTAATGAATAGAAAGTTTTAAAAGAGCAGGATTATTTGAAGTAGAAACTATAATCCATTCTGTTGCATTATAAATGCCTTTACT
Organism: Sinocyclocheilus grahami; assembly: GCF_001515645.1. Classification (NCBI taxonomy): domain Eukaryota; kingdom Metazoa; phylum Chordata; class Actinopteri; order Cypriniformes; family Cyprinidae; genus Sinocyclocheilus; species Sinocyclocheilus grahami. The sequence continues at coordinate 82,315 of NW_015505214.1, read as the reverse complement.
ATCACTTTTGAATGATTTAATGTGTTTTTGCTGAATAAAAATGTATTTATTCCAAAAAAAAAACAAAAAAAAAACTTTTATATTCTAGTTCTATTCAAGACCAGTATTGGAGACATTATAAAAGAGCTCAAGAAGTCCAGTCTTACCTGCTGCTGTAAGACTTTCAGTGAAGTCCCACTGAGCCTGTAGTGAACCCAGAGGGTTCATTTCAGTGACAACTGCTGAACTGTTCCTACAGTGGCCACAATCTTAAAATGGAGAAACACAGAGAGCGTTAATTCCTAACTAAATTCATTTCTACCTGAACCAGCCATAGTGAATAATCCACATAAAACACCTTTCTTTTCAGAGAAATGTGAGGATACCTGAAGCAAGGGATGGGTCTCTGTCGGCAATTTCTGAAAAGAGCAGCTCCACCACACCGTCCTCTGGGAATCTTGGGTCTTGAATGGAGACAAGAGCAAATGATGACTGAAAGGGATGAAAGGCATGGAAAAAACTACACTGCACAGCAATGTGGGAACATCAACACACACAAGTTCAATGACAGCTGATTTATCTGTGACTTGTAAGAGCAATGTGACAGTTATCGCTTCTGTCCATCCAAAATTACAGTTGAGTAAGGCTTCCCATTGCGTAAGGAGCAAAATGAAGTGTTTGTGTAAAGAGTTAAGTTGTCTGTCTCTTTCTTAGATCTGCTTGGGTCACCGTGCGTCATTATTTACCAAAAACACTCGGCACTTGCTCACATGCTCAGTCACGCACTGCCTAACGCACTAACATATGCCTGCCCATACCATAACCCCACCGCCACCATGGGCCACTCGATCCACAACGTTGACATACACTAGGAAAAACAAACCTGTACTAAAAACAATGAAGTATGTTGGCCCCAAAAAGTATGAATTTCTGAAGTATGAAGGTATTATTTCTACAAAATAAAAACATTAATACGGATACAAAATTGTTCACATATATCTGCCATCAATCCAGCAAACAAAATTATTTAATTTCACAGATGCTTTGTATTTTCCCCATTATTTAATGATATGCAATATAACATGGGGAGCTAATTCCTTATAACTCTTAAAAGAATGACCTTGCAGACCATTTACAGTTCAGAATGTCTGATTGTATTCATTCCATTTCAGTGTTATTTTAGTATCACGGAGACACTATAATAGATTTTATTAATATTTTAATTTTAGTTCAAATTTTCCAGAATTGCTATGTTTTTGTCATTTTTTTGGTTTTATTATTCATTTTTATATCATTTTGATTTTAGTACATAAACTAAATGAAAATGAGAACTGCCACCTTAGCAACTAGCTGAAATAATATAGGTTTAAGATTTTATACTTTGTTTCATTTCAGTTAAAGGTTTTTTATTTTCTCCAAGTAAAGAATTTTTTTTTCTTGTTTTAAGTTTTAGTTTCAATTTACTATAATAACCCTGGTCCATTTGCTCCATAAAGAAAACCAAGACAGTTTCTCAGGTTCACACCGGTGTCCTAGCAGAATAAATCACAGCCATAGTTCATCACATTAACTGTGAACATTTTCCAATAACATCCGTCAACCAGATTTACAGTTCAAATACTTTAAGCCAACATTTCGGACAATATATCTATTGATTTATCTGAAAAGATAAAAGCGTTTGTTCTGTATACAAAATAAACATTATTTGGTTTGTTATTTTGCAAATGGAAATACTTCTTAAATAAAAAAGATTCTTATCTTCAAAAACCTTTGGGACACTTTGAGTGCAAAGATTTGACCAAAAAGCACTTTGTGTACCTTTGTTTGCATGATCAAGGTCTTCTTTCTGCAAGGAAAGTTGCTCTCCACACAGAGTGCCGGTGTGGAACTGCACACCAAACACTATCTCGCGAGTCCTCATGGAATAATTTTTATGATAACACACAATCTGCAGAGAAAGAAGAAATGAAGATGATAGTGTGCAGTTTTCAAAAGATTAGTGCTGTCTCTGTGTGTGTGTGTGTGTGTGTGTGTGTGTGTGTAGGAGACAGAGAGATGTCTCACCATGAAATCACCTTTAAGCATCTGTGGGGGTTCCAGAGCAAAACACACTCTGTCTGTCTGACCTACAGCAACCTGACTGAGAGTTATACACAAGCACTAAATATACACATACTATAAATGCATGAATAAACATGATGATACATTCAGAATTTTACAAAATTACTTTTATATTATATTTATATAATATCTGGTGTCTTACTGCACTCCTGATGTGTAAACTGTCTGTGTGTCTTGATACACTCTGATAAACAGCTGACACACTGAAAACAAACAAACCCAGAGGAAATTTGTATTACCTTTTTGTTATAGTTCACATAATAGAGATCTCAAGTATCAACTTGGTCTCAGATGTTTCTTTTCGACTTCCTTTGTTAAAATAATGATGGAAAATAGTAAACTAAATACAGATGGCATATTGTAAATTAAGAACTGTAAATTTAACATGGAGGTCATAGCTTAGATAAAATGGTTTTGAAAGAATCTGATACAGAAATAAATCTAGGTTACATAATATACAACTTTTTTTCATACAATGGAAGTCAATGATCACCAAAACAGTTCGGTTACCAACATTCCCCAAAATACAGTACCTTAATTTGTGTTACACAAAAGAAAGAAATGAGAGTAAGATGACAGAACCTTCATTTTTGGGTGAACTAATATTTAAGTAAGATTACTGAAGTATTTTTCTTAGGAGACAAATTGGAGAACTGGGAGATTCTGAGAAAGATCTGTTCTCTATTAATGTACAAGATAAATAATTAAGATAATAAATTGGATGATAAACTCTTAAAATTGTTTGGAAACTAAAAACACTATTTCACTTAAAAGTTAAAAGACTGGATGAACAACATATGGGTGTTTTCATCACCTGTAGGGTTGAAGTCAGGAATGGGATGGATATTAATGCCATGGATGAAGAGCGGGGAAGAGTTTATGCTGATCTGATGGGTAAGGAGTCTGCCAAACACCTGCACATACCTGAAACATCCACAAACACCTCTGTCATTCATATCGACACAAGACAATAATAAATCAGGCCTCAGAACACCAGCTCAACTTCAGATGATGGCAATAATAAAACAGTACAAAGATGAATCAACCTGGTTTTATTTGGCAATTATCAGCATTTTAACACAAAGGGATTTAGGGGGAAGAAAGAATGCATGAATATTTCCAAATAAACTAGCCAAAGGTGTGAAAAGTATGGGCGCCCGTTTCCACCACATGATTAAAAATAAATAAATGAATTAAAAAGGCTATTCCAACTTTTTATCCCAAAATTCTGTCTTGTTTTCTCAAAATTCTTAGAACTGTGAAATATAAACTCAGAATTACGAGGAAAAGTCAAAATTGCGATATAAAGTCGCTTGGAATTCTGAGTTACGTCTTATAATTCTGACTTTTTATAAACTTTATATACTCATAACTGTGAGTTAACATTTCGCAATTTTGAATTTTGAGTTTATGTCCCCCAATTTTACATTTCGCAATTATTACGTTTCCGCCACTGGGGGACAAAAGTTAAGTCTGACTTTTTAATCTTATAATTCAGATTTTTTTTCTTACAGTTCTTCTCAGAATTGCGAGTTAACAAGCAATTGCCTCTTCGCTAGGAGTTTGAATGACAATGTCAATCTGACCAATCATAATGCCGATTCTGCCATTTTGTCCGACAAACAAACCAGACAGGAGAATAGATTAACGTTGGTGGACTTTTAAAAATTGTGTATATTGACATCTTTCTGCAGCTGAAAGAAGATACCTTCCGATGTTCATTCATGTTTATTTTGTGCTATAACCAGTAAAGAAGAAGCGATGATCGGTTCACGTGCCGCTTGAACTGAGGTGCTACAGTTCTGAGAAAAAGAATGGCTAGATATAAATTTACATTGGCAAGATATACTGTAAACTTAGAACTGAGAGGGGAAAAGGTCTGTTGTGGAAACAAGCTTCCAAAGATAAGTGTTACTGATTCTGAAAGCTGAAATAAAAAATCTAATTTGTTGACATTTCTCCAATGATTTAGTGCCATTCTGGGTGCGCCTTAGTATCAAAGAGAATAAATAGCTGCTGCCAAAAACAGCTTCTTTATGTTGTTCCAGCAACAGATCAGAGAAGAATATTTATGTTGCCATTTTCGAAGCTTTACAATAACTCATCTTCCAAAAAGTGTTTTTAGAGTCAATAGAGATAGGAGAACATAAGGGATGGAAAACGATAGTGCACTAAACATCAGGGGAAAAAATTTAAACTCTTGCTCAGTTTGCACGTGTATGAGGGGTGACAGGCGGTGTCTTTCAGTATGATGTAAAAAAGAAAAGTGTAAAATGAAGATATTTCACAGAAAAAAGAAGTGGGAATACTATGAGGACATCCAGACTGCGTAGGGGGATTTCCTCTCATGTGTGTCCCTGTGTGTAACCTTCGCTCATGACAGACTGCTGTGAGTCCGACAGCCATAACAGCACCAACACCTCAGTATGCTTCCAGGTGAAAAGCAACACAAGGAAAAAGAAAGTTAATGCATAAACAAATGATCCTGGCCTTTTCTGAGATGGAGTCATAAGGTTAACCATTTTATCACTGCAGAACTTCTTCATGGAGTAGAGATCTAATGCATGTTCCTCACTGAAAGACACAAATGAAAGTATAAACAAATATTTTTGTTTGGTCAATAATGCAATCATTTAACATACAGTACATACCACAACATGCAGTTCACAATCAATTCACAATGCTTTTATATATTTAAATACAGATTTTTGAAATTATGCCAGATGAAGCTAAGATTAATATCAGACATTATCATGTTACAGCAGAAACTTACAGGTTTGGAACAATATGAGGGTGGGCAAATGATGATAAAATGCTCATTTTTGAGTGAACAATCCCTTTAAAGGTCTTTAAGGAACAGTTCATCCAAAAATCAATGTTCTGTCATGTTGTTCCAAATGCATATGACTTTCTCTCCTCCAAATGAGTAATTACAAGAAACAAATGCTCTTATAATATGGTCCAGTGAGTTTTTAATTTGAGAATCTCTGCAACCGGATCACTGAACAAATCATTCAGACTGGATTTGTGAACTAGCTCAATCAATTGACTGAAAAGATCCAAATCAAAAATGATTTGTTCAAAAACGGGACATCGCTTATGATTATATTTTCAGAAATTCGTGACTTAAATTTGAATCGGTTCCTTACACATAGCTATCATATGAATTCTGAAAACTTGAAATATAGTGCATAATCAAAAGGACTATTTTTATGGTCGAAGCTTGAACGCGCCAGTGGCCATTTATTGTAATCACACAGAAACTCACACAGGTTTAGAATGGCATGACGGTGAGTAAATAGAACCTAAATAGAACCAAAATCTCATTAAGCAGCTTGTCTGAGATGGCAGTCGTCTTTTTAAAGAGCTTTTTGACTTGTTAACAATGAATATGATTAGTTGAGTAGTACCTGGTGGTAACATTAGATAGCTGGATGTAAGAGGATATTACCACACCCACTCTGTCTATGCTGCCCTATGAGAGACACAGGAAGAAGTTAACCAACCGTGACATTCCTACAGGACGGGCTCAAAGTCCCAGAGACAGATAGTGGACTTTAAACCTGAGAATGAACAGCAAACATCTTTAAATCTCACTTTGCAGTGTAGCAGCAGCACGTTTTCAGAGTGTGCCCTAAGCCAATTGTCCATGTTTTTACACACTGAACACAGCAGATGGAGCGATGGAGCTTGTCGTTCCAGCCATCCCAAATCCACCACCTAACAGTTAGAAATTTGAGGTAACAGTTAAACACATACTTCCATTCAAAAGTTTGTGGTCAGTTTCTTTTTAAGAAATGAATCATTTTATTCAGCAAGGCTGCATTAAATGTGTCAGTGTCAAAAGTGTCAGTAAAGACATTTATAATTTTACCAAATAATTATATTTCAAATAAATGCTGTTCTTTTGAACTTATATTCGTCAAAGAATCCTGACAAAATGTACCATGACTGCCACAAACTAATATTAAGCACTTTTCAAGATTCATAATAAGAAATGTTTCATGAGCAGCAAATGATCAGCTATTCCATCACCGGAATAAATTACATTTTAAAATATATTACAGTATTATTTGACAATAAAATAATACTAAAATATTCAATATTGTAATGCTATTTGAATAATAATATTTCTCAATATTACTATTTTTTATCTTTTTTTTTTTGGATCAAATGAATGCAGAATTGGAGAACATAAGAGACTTGTTTCAAAAACATTACAAATCTTACCAACCCCAAACTTTTGAAGGGAAGTATGCATACCATTACACATCTTTAACAGTCACATGACACACAGTTTAACTTTACCCTGTGATTCATCCTTCTGAGATCATCACTGTGTTCGGATAAGTTAATGACCTGCATACATGAAAATAAATGTTTTGTTCCATCTGACTCCAATAGCAACAGTCTACTATCAGTCAACAAACACAAACACAATGATTTGTTTGTTTTTCTTGTCTGCTCACCATGTATTGATCCGCATGTTTGGACTGCAGCATCTGCGTGATGCTGCGCAGGTTGTGCTGGTACGTCTGCTCTGTGCAGGACTGGTGGAAGGTGATGCCAATGATACGCTCCGTAATGTAGTCCAGGTCAAATCCAGATCCCTCCGCCATCACAATAGTGTTCCCTCATGGGAGGAGATCTGCAGAGAGGATGAGACTGGCTTCAGTTCAATAATGTGCAGGCTCTTTGAAAGCATTTGTTTTGGCAAGTAGAGAGGAGCAAATCTGCAAGGATCCATGAAAGATGTGCACTGGTTGAAATTACAGCCAACATACAGTAACAGTAGGGCTTTGTCTAACACTTGGACACTTACAATTAGACATGCAGAACTGTTTGCATCATTTGATTTGCATGTACATCTTTAAGATAAAATGTTACTTTAATATATGAAATAATCTGTAGATTCTCTAACACATAATTTTTCTCAAATGTATTAGTCTTGAATACACTCTTAATACACACTTTTCACACTCACTACTTTTAATGCATGTAAATTATTATAGTAACACTCTACATGCATGCAGTGAACATAAATACATTACAAAAGAAATCTGACACTTCAGTCATTTTATGAAAGCCATGTGTGTAGTAGTGTTCTGTAGTGGAAATGCTGATGGTGGAAATTATATTTTCATAACGTCTGTAATAAAATGGTCATCTCCTTTGTTAAGAGGTCAATTTTTTTTGCATAATTTGGCAAAATTACAACTTGACTGGAAATGATGAGCTAAAAAAAACTAAATTATAGTTAACTTGATTTTTCTTCAGACATCAAGTCTCATATTCAATCTCAAGCATGCCACAAGAACACAGATATGTAAATCATGTTCATAAAATAAATATTAAACTTAGTTATTATTAGTTTATAGTTTTTAAAATATTACTGCTAATATTTAAGATAGTTGTATGATGAAGTTTAAAGGTTAAAACAATACAATCTATAAACTATCATTAAAAAGGTTTTAAGAAAAACATTTCATATGCTCAAAAAGGTGGAATTCACATCGCAAGAATAAAAGTTACGCCTTCTTTCTTTGCGTGAACATTTGGGTGGCGTTATGCAAATCTTCCCACATTGTGACGTAGACATGTTGGGGCGTGTTAGAACGAGCTGTTTTAGGTAGGCGTGGTTGACTCTTAACTTTTATAAAGAATATCTCTTTGGATTTGAGACTTTAGTCTTTGCAACTTAACAGATCTTCTTTATGCACCAAAAGCTTGTAACACTCCAAAGAGAAAGGAAAAATTGAAATCGCATCATATGACCCCTTTAAGTAAAACTAAGAAATATTATTGCAATATAAAATATCTGTTTTCTATTTAAATATATTTTAAAATATAATGTATTCCTGTGATGGAAAAGCTGAATTTCCAGCATCATTACTTCACTCTTCACTTCCAGTGTCACATAGTCCTTCAAACATTATTCTAATATGCTGATTTGATACTCAAGAAACATTTCTTATTATTATCAGTGTTGAAAACAGTTGTGCTACTTAATATTTTTGTGGAAACAATGATAAATGTTTTCAGTATTCTTTTATTAAAAGAAATTAAATTATGTCTAACAACATAAATGTATTTTTTTTTTATTTGAACATCTGTCCCTTTTTAAGTAATTTAATGCATCCTTCTTGAAAAAAGTAGTTTTTTTTTCCTTAAAAAATGTTGACCCCAAACTTTTCAACTGGGAGAGTATGACGGACATTGGAAAAGTAGAACAAATAAATAAATAAAAAAGAAGATACTTCACAAAGTGACTTCAGGGAATCAGAAAGAACACAAACAAGGTCTCAAAGAAACCAAACATTATTTTCTGTATCTAAAAATCCATGCATAAAGGAAACTGAAACCACAGCCTGATTAAGCAGCAACAGTTCCTTCATCAAGGACTCAAGAGTCACAAGATATAAATCTGCTTTGGTCTGACACATTCTCTTTCACACCAAGGACGCTTCCTCTATTCTTTTTATTCAGTATTTATTTTCCTCTGAGAAGATAAAAACAGTTCATAATAATAGCCTACTACTTTGCGAATTGCAATACATGTCTGCCTAACCAGAGTCAAAAATAATGCTTTACAAAGTTCAATCAAATTACAGTTCCTTTTTTCTGCCATTTTTGCCTCAATTCCCTACTTATTTTCTGACCCACAAACACATGTAATACTCAAGACCACACAGCTTCTAATAAGTAAACACATGACAGCCTATGGGGCTCTTAAGTGACATTGTCTGACCCTTGCCATGTGATAAGGTAAAACAGATCAATTGAACTGAAGTAAGACTCAATATTAGACCAATCAGAACAATTCTTTTGTGAGCTGACCTGAACTAAGTGGACACACCTATTGACAACACATAAAGAGACAGAGAGGTCTTTGCTTCTCGTTTCTATTTACATCTCAGTATAAATACCTGCTTCCAAACCTACCAATTCTCCACTTCAAGCAAAGCTTTATTGTCCATTTATTGCAAAATAAATATAACCTTATACTTCACATACAGGTGCGGTTAATTTCACACCAGATCAGATTCACCCACCTTCATTTTCAGCATTGCACACCTAAACCATGTGCCCTTGTGTCAGTGTACGTGCATCTGGTCACTTATCTACAGTATGTTTAATCCTTAACCTGTCTTTAACCTTCAACCTCCAACTAGATCCATTTAAAAAAGACACAAATTATGTACCGATGGCTCACCTGAGTGCTGTCTTCACCGAACAATATAGAAACAGCTGAAAGAACTCACTCTTCTGTCTGGCTGAAATCTCCTCTCAATAGTCTTCTGAACGCCTGCGAACACGAAAAGAGAAAAGAAATTCAGCACAAGGCTTTGTCTGAGCTCACATGTACTTTGGCCGTTGTGGTGTATGTGCGTGTGTTCACCCGTTGTCAGCACTTGCTGTGTGGTAAGCATGAATAAAGAAACAGTACCGGGGAACACACCTCCCTATAACAAAAGAAAAATCCCTAAGTCACACAATGGACATATGATGTAGTAATGTCTGGATTTTTTCTTTGCGTATTAGAAAGGCCAGACCTGATAAAGAATGGATTGTATCAATAAAATACACACAATTATCAGTAATCCATAGACTTCTAAATAATTAATGAAACATACTCGGTTACTAACGTAACCTCGTTTCCCTGAGATACGGGAACGAGTACTGCGTCTGCTAAGACGCTATGGGAAAAAGCCTTTTTTCTCCTGAACTGAAGCCTTTTTTCAATCACGCAGTGAAACTGCGCGGCCATTGGTTTGTGCAGTGTATAAAAAACGAGCGGAGCTGCACGAGCCTATGGCGACAAAGCTCGCCGGGGCATCTGGCTATATAAGCGGGCGTTCGCCACAGGATTCTCAGGTTACTTCGACTGAAGCGACAACTGAGCTGTGCGGCTACATAGCACGGCTAGCAACGCACTACTCGTTCCCGTATCTCAGGGAACCGAGTTTACGTTAGTAACCGAGTACGTTCCCTTTCGATACTACACTCGTATTGTGTCTGCTAAGACGCTATGGTAACACAGTACAATCACGCCGTGCTAATGTAGTGGAACGACTAAAACTATCATAACTTCCATAAGCAACCAATGCCCATAGAGAAGTTAACAACAACCCAAGGCTAAGACGGGCAGAGCTTCCTGAGGTCACACCCGGCCTGGTTAATCGTTCCAGAGTACTCCTGTAACTTCGACACCCAGGGGTCGAGAGCTAACAGGTGAACTAATGCCAGAGCGCTTGAGCGTGATACAGCCAAGGGCTCTCTGCCAGATCTGTTACGCAGCGTGTTTCTCTTCAAGCGGAAGGGATCCTGGCCTGCAAGGCCGGGACTTCCAGGTTATAAAACCTTGCGAATGTGGACGGCGAGGCCCAGCCGGCCGCCTCACAAATATCCACAATGGACACACCACTGGACCATGCCCAAGAGGATAACCCTCTTGGATAACTCAAGAGGAAGTTATCAGTGGCCGAAAGTCGGTATGCCCTCGCACAGCGCCCCCCAACCTGAGTTAGAGGCATCTGTCGTGAAAACTGTCCTTCTGCAAAGGACATGGTCACGCCCTGTTCCATCCAGCGGGGGCTCTTCCAGGGGGCCAGGGCTGTTACACAGGCCTGACTCACCCTGATCTGCAGGCGTCCGTGATGCCACGCATGGGATGGAACTCGTGGTTTCAACCAGCGCTGAAGGGGGCGCATACGAAGCAGACCCAACTGTAGCGCCGGCGATGCTGCCGCCATGAGGCCCAGCATTCTCTGAAATGTTTTGAGAGGGCATGTGGTACCAATCTCGAAGGAGGTCGCCAGCCTCCATATGGCCAGAGCCCGTTCCGGCGTGACTACAGCTCTCATTTGGGCTGAGTCGAAAATTGTTCCCAAACAGCTCGTCCTCACTTCCCCCAAATGAGATATGGTCGCTCGCGTCAGCAGAGGGACGCTGATCAGACTGGGAGAAAAGGACGGGAGAACTCTCTCTCTGGGGCGAGGCACGCGGGATCAGGGCCGATGTGAGCTCGCTCGCTCGCAGCTGGTCGCTCGAGTCCTCTGCCCCGCTGTTTTTTCCTCACAGGTCCCTGGGAGGAAGAAAACGGGAGGGCGCGAGGGGCGGAGCCGCTCTCTGAAAAGAAAGCGATCCGCGAGCAGAGAGAGGCGAGACTGAAGTTCTCGCAGTGAGAACAATCAGTTCCCGTGAGCGCAGCTTCCACTTGGGATTTCCCCAAACAGGAAATGCACTCCGTGTGGCCGTCATCGGCGTGCAGGGGAGAACCGCAGTAATGGCGCAGCATTTGCAACAACGCCAAGCTCTTTTAGTATCGCCGGATGGCGGCAGGGGAAAAGGACCGGAACTGCTGTGTCGCTGAAGCGGCTGAGAAGCAGATCAGCCGTGCTGAGAGGTCCCGATTCCAGCTGAGAAGGCGTGTCAACAGCGAGCAGGCTTCGGATCAGCGTAGAGACGTAGTAGTTGTCGCTGAAGGAGAAGAAATCTGAGAATCCTGTGGCGAACCCCTGCTTATATAGCCAGATGCCCCGTCCATTCTGGTAGGCTTTGGCGCCATAGGCTCCGCTGCCGAGCCATTGGTTAGTTTTTTTTATACACTGCACAAACTAATGGCCGTGCAGTTTCACTGCGTGATTGAAAAAAGGCTTCAGTTCAGGAGAAAAAAGGCTTTTTCCCATAGCGTCTTAGCAGACGCAGTACGAGTGTAGTACCGAAAGGGAACTATGTGAGCTCACGTATGTTTTTTTCCATCCATAGACTGTAACTGGGTCATAATGGTTAAATATTACCAGCATGTGTAGTCGAGATTCCTGCTGTATCTAGAGTTGCGAGATTATGCCTGTCAGTCACAAACAGCTCTGAAGGAGTGTGACAGCTGAAGCTTCACCAAACAGTGGAAACTTAGTGTTAATAAAAATGTGAGGCACGTCCAGTTAGTGCTATTTAATGCACCTGCTAGTTAATTCCAAACAACGCTGTATCCATAAGGAATCTTCAAAATCATTTTTAATAATGTCTAGAAAAAGTTTACATAAAAAGTTTGTATAATCAATGCTAATGTCACATTCGGCAGTAAGGCTATTTAAGGTCATGTATCATAGAAAATGTGAGGTCAGACTGAGGGGCCAAAATGCATGTGTATCTGCTGCCCCCTGTTGGACAAGTCAGTCAAAGAAAAATAAACAAAAAAAAGTGTAATCATTTACTCACTCTCATGTCACTCCAAACCTGTATGACTTACTTTCTTTTGCAGAATGCAAAGGAGATATTTTGAATACTGTTGGGAACCAAATCACTTTAGTGACCTTTGTATACACAGAAAAAAAAGAAAAGAGATCTCAAAATGTTATGTCCAACAGAAGAAAGTCAGGTTTAATGGTGAGTAGATGAAAATGTTTATTTTTGTCTGAACTAAATTTTCAGCATGATTAAATATTCAAAGCCAAATTCTGTGATGTCAAAACCTGAAGACTAATTGGGCCATGAAGGTTTTCCTATGGGTTTTTCAATTTATTTTAATTTATTATAAATTTCAATTTATGAGTCAAACAAGGTCTGTGGTAAATATAAATTAATGATACTTTGACATTTTGATCTATAAATAAATGACACACTCCCATGCTAGAACGTAAATTTTGAATCGGTTAGGTTAATTTTTCAAAATGTATGTTTGTAATAGCAGGGTTTCTGCAAATTTATGATGATAAATTAAAAACTTTCAAATATCATTTCAAGAAAAAAGCAACAGCACATTAAAATGTTCTCTAAACGTTAATGTTTAAGGAGAACACAATGAGTCACATTAGCAGCACGACTTCCAAACCAATCTCCATTACTTTTAATTAATTTTACAAAATAAACTGCTCGACTTTTTGATTAAATCAAAATCCAAAAATTATATAAGAAGTCTTGTTTTCTGGAAAATTCATCTAAATGAAGTGAATGTATAACATTTTTTACATTAAAAAAAGGCAAATATCTGCCAATGGGCTTATCTGTCTTATCTTAATTTATCTTGAACACACATATCTTAATTTGCATCTCAAGTAAATTTATCTTCTGTTAAGGATGTTTAGATATTTGAATTGGAAACAAGACAAAAATACTGACAAAGATGTTTAATTTTTGCAGTGCATGCAACATTTAATGCCATGACTATGAACTGAAGTCTTTCCTCACCAATTTAAGACCTTTAAGGCCTTAATTTGTGGAATGGAATATTAAGACTTTTTAATACCAAGAGAAACCCTGCATAGATAACCCTGCATAGATAACTAAGAACGTTTGAGTGTGCGTAATATACGTTATAGAGCAAAACGTCCAAGTATACCAAGTGATGTTTACCACAGAGCTTATTTTACTCATGAACTGAAAACCCCATTTTCATGGTCACGCCCTGTTCCATCCAGCGGGGGCTCTTCCAGGGGGCCAGGGCTGTTACACAGGCCTGACTCACCCTGATCTGCAGGCGTCCGTGATGCCACGCATGGGATGGAACTCGTGGTTTCAACCAGCGCTGAAGGGGGCGCATACGAAGCAGACCCAACTGTAGCGCCGGCGATGCTGCCGCCATGAGGCCCAGCATTCTCTGAAATGTTTTGAGAGGGCATGTGGTACCAATCTCGAAGGAGGTCGCCAGCCTCCATATGGCCAGAGCCCGTTCCGGCGTGACTACAGCTCTCATTTGGGCTGAGTCGAAAATTGTTCCCAAACAGCTCGTCCTCACTTCCCCCAAATGAGATATGGTCGCTCGCGTCAGCAGAGGGACGCTGATCAGACTGGGAGAAAAGGACGGGAGAACTCTCTCTCTGGGGCGAGGCACGCGGGATCAGGGCCGATGTGAGCTCGCTCGCTCGCAGCTGGTCGCTCGAGTCCTCTGCCCCGCTGTTTTTTCCTCACAGGTCCCTGGGAGGAAGAAAACGGGAGGGCGCGAGGGGCGGAGCCGCTCTCTGAAAAGAAAGCGATCCGCGAGCAGAGAGAGGCGAGACTGAAGTTCTCGCAGTGAGAACAATCAGTTCCCGTGAGCGCAGCTTCCACTTGGGATTTCCCCAAACAGGAAATGCACTCCGTGTGGCCGTCATCGGCGTGCAGGGGAGAACCGCAGTAATGGCGCAGCATTTGCAACAACGCCAAGCTCTTTTAGTATCGCCGGATGGCGGCAGGGGAAAAGGACCGGAACTGCTGTGTCGCTGAAGCGGCTGAGAAGCAGATCAGCCGTGCTGAGAGGTCCCGATTCCAGCTGAGAAGGCGTGTCAACAGCGAGCAGGCTTCGGATCAGCGTAGAGACGTAGTAGTTGTCGCTGAAGGAGAAGAAATCTGAGAATCCTGTGGCGAACCCCTGCTTATATAGCCAGATGCCCCGTCCATTCTGGTAGGCTTTGGCGCCATAGGCTCCGCTGCCGAGCCATTGGTTAGTTTTTTTTATACACTGCACAAACTAATGGCCGTGCAGTTTCACTGCGTGATTGAAAAAAGGCTTCAGTTCAGGAGAAAAAAGGCTTTTTCCCATAGCGTCTTAGCAGACGCAGTACGAGTGTAGTACCGAAAGGGAACTATGTGAGCTCACGTATGTTTTTTTCCATCCATAGACTGTAACTGGGTCATAATGGTTAAATATTACCAGCATGTGTAGTCGAGATTCCTGCTGTATCTAGAGTTGCGAGATTATGCCTGTCAGTCACAAACAGCTCTGAAGGAGTGTGACAGCTGAAGCTTCACCAAACAGTGGAAACTTAGTGTTAATAAAAATGTGAGGCACGTCCAGTTAGTGCTATTTAATGCACCTGCTAGTTAATTCCAAACAACGCTGTATCCATAAGGAATCTTCAAAATCATTTTTAATAATGTCTAGAAAAAGTTTACATAAAAAGTTTGTATAATCAATGCTAATGTCACATTCGGCAGTAAGGCTATTTAAGGTCATGTATCATAGAAAATGTGAGGTCAGACTGAGGGGCCAAAATGCATGTGTATCTGCTGCCCCCTGTTGGACAAGTCAGTCAAAGAAAAATAAACAAAAAAAAGTGTAATCATTTACTCACTCTCATGTCACTCCAAACCTGTATGACTTACTTTCTTTTGCAGAATGCAAAGGAGATATTTTGAATACTGTTGGGAACCAAATCACTTTAGTGACCTTTGTATACACAGAAAAAAAAGAAAAGAGATCTCAAAATGTTATGTCCAACAGAAGAAAGTCAGGTTTAATGGTGAGTAGATGAAAATGTTTATTTTTGTCTGAACTAAATTTTCAGCATGATTAAATATTCAAAGCCAAATTCTGTGATGTCAAAACCTGAAGACTAATTGGGCCATGAAGGTTTTCCTATGGGTTTTTCAATTTATTTTAATTTATTATAAATTTCAATTTATGAGTCAAACAAGGTCTGTGGTAAATATAAATTAATGATACTTTGACATTTTGATCTATAAATAAATGACACACTCCCATGCTAGAACGTAAATTTTGAATCGGTTAGGTTAATTTTTCAAAATGTATGTTTGTAATAGCAGGGTTTCTGCAAATTTATGATGATAAATTAAAAACTTTCAAATATCATTTCAAGAAAAATGCAACAGCACATTAAAATGTTCTCTAAACGTTAATGTTTAAGGAGAACACAATGAGTCACATTAGCAGCACGACTTCCAAACCAATCTCCATTACTTTTAATTAATTTTACAAAATAAACTGCTCGACTTTTTGATTAAATCAAAATCCAAAAATTATATAAGAAGTCTTGTTTTCTGGAAAATTCATCTAAATGAAGTGAATGTATAACATTTTTTACATTAAAAAAAGGCAAATATCTGCCAATGGGCTTATCTGTCTTATCTTAATTTATCTTGAACACACATATCTTAATTTGCATCTCAAGTAAATTTATCTTCTGTTAAGGATGTTTAGATATTTGAATTGGAAACAAGACAAAAATACTGACAAAGATGTTTAATTTTTGCAGTGCATGCAACATTTAATGCCATGACTATGAACTGAAGTCTTTCCTCACCAATTTAAGACCTTTAAGGCCTTAATTTGTGGAATGGAATATTAAGACTTTTTAATACCAAGAGAAACCCTGCATAGATAACCCTGCATAGATAACTAAGAACGTTTGAGTGTGCGTAATATACGTTATAGAGCAAAACGTCCAAGTATACCAAGTGATGTTTACCACAGAGCTTATTTTACTCATGAACTGAAAACCCCATTTTAAAAATTCATAGCAAAATCATAAGGGAAGCCATGGCAAAATTCTGGGTTTTCATGTCACAGCTGCAGCACTCTATTGCACTTATTTCATTAAAACAATGAATATATTTTGCATTCACTTTTTATTTATTTTATTCATGAGGCTGAAGCCTGAAAACCATAAAAAAAGCATTAAAAAAAAAATTCTAAAAACAGGTTTCTCACAGTCAAAAAATTTTTTTAAAGTAAAAAAAACAGTTTATGTACATCCATTCCACAGTCCATATTTTTCCTGCACTACTCAGACATAATTGTCAGGATCAAGAGGTGTTTTCAGAGGACCTCAGGGTTGTTCTCTGCATTCGGCTTCAAAGCGCTCACGCTCCTTAAAGTAACCATTGACATCCTGGATTGTTTTTCCCGTTAAAAAGGTTCCAACAGCATACAGAATTGCGGTTATAATTCCAAACAGTGCGACAGCTGCATCCCCCCCATTCACACTACAGTTCATCCAGGTATATCCATTACGAGCATACAGTCGTTCACGCCGAACGCACACCTCAGTTGAGTTCACCGAGACCACGAAGTGCAGATACAAACCTACCGCAACCACGTAAGCCACTGCACCAATGATCTGGAATGCAAACTGTCCAATCAGGAGCTTCCGTGGAAGCATGTGGGGGGGTTTGCTGCTGGACACTATGAATAGGAGTGAAAGTGCACCAAAGGTGAGGCTGAAGGCCACACCGCCATAGACTCCTGGTGCTCTCATCTGTCCGTACTGCATGTCAAGCTCACGCACCTGCTGCAGCTCCACCCCCTCAAAAGGAATCATGGCGTCAATGAAGCTCGTTCCACCCATACCCATCGCAGACATGCCCAGCTGTGACATGTGAGCGGCCACCACGCAGATGAGCACCAACGCATTGGTCAGGACAGCGCATATTAACACAATACCTGAAACAAACACAGAAACACATGCAACTAAGAAACTGCAAACTTGTTTAGAGCAGGAGGTTTCTTAACATTTTAATGCCAAAATCTTCCAAATATGATGATCAGTCGTGTGAGGAATGCCCATCGTTAAGTTTTCAAATAAACATTTTAAATATTTACTCTGTATTAAGCTGTAAGGGTAGGGTTTCTATCCAATATTATGATATAAAATAAACCTTTTTAAAACAGAAAAGCATTCAACATTTTTTAGCAAGCTAAAGCTAAATTTGATGATAAAAAAGATGCAACAAGTAAAATCCTATCATATAAAAGTTGTTTGTTTGTTTATTTATATAGCACAGTTTAATACAACTCACACAAGCTAAGAAACACAAGAAGATAGCAAAAATACACACACCCACATCACATAAACATTAACCCATTTAAAAAAGCTCCCCATTTGTATTTAAAAGATGTCGTTTTAACATAGCTTTGAACATGGGTAAGGATTTGGCAGATCAAATAGATTGAGGGAGGTCATTAAACAGTTTAGGGCCTGCTCGAAAAAAAGCTGTCACCACTATGTTTATATTTTGTCCTAGTAGCCATGGTCACGCCCTGTTCCATCCAGCGGGGGCTCTTCCAGGGGGCCAGGGCTGTTACACAGGCCTGACTCACCCTGATCTGCAGGCGTCCGTGATGCCACGCATGGGATGGAACTCGTGGTTTCAACCAGCGCTGAAGGGGGCGCATACGAAGCAGACCCAACTGTAGCGCCGGCGATGCTGCCGCCATGAGGCCCAGCATTCTCTGAAATGTTTTGAGAGGGCATGTGGTACCAATCTCGAAGGAGGTCGCCAGCCTCCATATGGCCAGAGCCCGTTCCGGCGTGACTACAGCTCTCATTTGGGCTGAGTCGAAAATTGTTCCCAAACAGCTCGTCCTCACTTCCCCCAAATGAGATATGGTCGCTCGCGTCAGCAGAGGGACGCTGATCAGACTGGGAGAAAAGGACGGGAGAACTCTCTCTCTGGGGCGAGGCACGCGGGATCAGGGCCGATGTGAGCTCGCTCGCTCGCAGCTGGTCGCTCGAGTCCTCTGCCCCGCTGTTTTTTCCTCACAGGTCCCTGGGAGGAAGAAAACGGGAGGGCGCGAGGGGCGGAGCCGCTCTCTGAAAAGAAAGCGATCCGCGAGCAGAGAGAGGCGAGACTGAAGTTCTCGCAGTGAGAACAATCAGTTCCCGTGAGCGCAGCTTCCACTTGGGATTTCCCCAAACAGGAAATGCACTCCGTGTGGCCGTCATCGGCGTGCAGGGGAGAACCGCAGTAATGGCGCAGCATTTGCAACAACGCCAAGCTCTTTTAGTATCGCCGGATGGCGGCAGGGGAAAAGGACCGGAACTGCTGTGTCGCTGAAGCGGCTGAGAAGCAGATCAGCCGTGCTGAGAGGTCCCGATTCCAGCTGAGAAGGCGTGTCAACAGCGAGCAGGCTTCGGATCAGCGTAGAGACGTAGTAGTTGTCGCTGAAGGAGAAGAAATCTGAGAATCCTGTGGCGAACCCCTGCTTATATAGCCAGATGCCCCGTCCATTCTGGTAGGCTTTGGCGCCATAGGCTCCGCTGCCGAGCCATTGGTTAGTTTTTTTTATACACTGCACAAACTAATGGCCGTGCAGTTTCACTGCGTGATTGAAAAAAGGCTTCAGTTCAGGAGAAAAAAGGCTTTTTCCCATAGCGTCTTAGCAGACGCAGTACGAGTGTAGTACCGAAAGGGAACTATGTGAGCTCACGTATGTTTTTTTCCATCCATAGACTGTAACTGGGTCATAATGGTTAAATATTACCAGCATGTGTAGTCGAGATTCCTGCTGTATCTAGAGTTGCGAGATTATGCCTGTCAGTCACAAACAGCTCTGAAGGAGTGTGACAGCTGAAGCTTCACCAAACAGTGGAAACTTAGTGTTAATAAAAATGTGAGGCACGTCCAGTTAGTGCTATTTAATGCACCTGCTAGTTAATTCCAAACAACGCTGTATCCATAAGGAATCTTCAAAATCATTTTTAATAATGTCTAGAAAAAGTTTACATAAAAAGTTTGTATAATCAATGCTAATGTCACATTCGGCAGTAAGGCTATTTAAGGTCATGTATCATAGAAAATGTGAGGTCAGACTGAGGGGCCAAAATGCATGTGTATCTGCTGCCCCCTGTTGGACAAGTCAGTCAAAGAAAAATAAACAAAAAAAAGTGTAATCATTTACTCACTCTCATGTCACTCCAAACCTGTATGACTTACTTTCTTTTGCAGAATGCAAAGGAGATATTTTGAATACTGTTGGGAACCAAATCACTTTAGTGACCTTTGTATACACAGAAAAAAAAGAAAAGAGATCTCAAAATGTTATGTCCAACAGAAGAAAGTCAGGTTTAATGGTGAGTAGATGAAAATGTTTATTTTTGTCTGAACTAAATTTTCAGCATGATTAAATATTCAAAGCCAAATTCTGTGATGTCAAAACCTGAAGACTAATTGGGCCATGAAGGTTTTCCTATGGGTTTTTCAATTTATTTTAATTTATTATAAATTTCAATTTATGAGTCAAACAAGGTCTGTGGTAAATATAAATTAATGATACTTTGACATTTTGATCTATAAATAAATGACACACTCCCATGCTAGAACGTAAATTTTGAATCGGTTAGGTTAATTTTTCAAAATGTATGTTTGTAATAGCAGGGTTTCTGCAAATTTATGATGATAAATTAAAAACTTTCAAATATCATTTCAAGAAAAAAGCAACAGCACATTAAAATGTTCTCTAAACGTTAATGTTTAAGGAGAACACAATGAGTCACATTAGCAGCACGACTTCCAAACCAATCTCCATTACTTTTAATTAATTTTACAAAATAAACTGCTCGACTTTTTGATTAAATCAAAATCCAAAAATTATATAAGAAGTCTTGTTTTCTGGAAAAGTCATCTAAATGAAGTGAATGTATAACATTTTTTACATTAAAAAAAGGCAAATATCTGCCAATGGGCTTATCTGTCTTATCTTAATTTATCTTGAACACACATATCTTAATTTGCATCTCAAGTAAATTTATCTTCTGTTAAGGATGTTTAGATATTTGAATTGGAAACAAGACAAAAATACTGACAAAGATGTTTAATTTTTGCAGTGCATGCAACATTTAATGCCATGACTATGAACTGAAGTCTTTCCTCACCAATTTAAGACCTTTAAGGCCTTAATTTGTGGAATGGAATATTAAGACTTTTTAATACCAAGAGAAACCCTGCATAGATAACTACATCAGAACGTTTGAGTGTGCGTAATATACGTTATAGAGCAAAACGTCCAAGTATACCAAGTGATGTTTACCACAGAGCTTATTTTACTCATGAACTGAAAACCCCATTTTAAAAATTCATAGCAAAATCATAAGGGAAGCCATGGCAAAATTCTGGGTTTTCATGTCACAGCTGCAGCACTCTATTGCACTTATTTCATTAAAACAATGAATATATTTTGCATTCACTTTTTATTTATTTTATTCATGAGGCTAAATGCCACAAACCCTGCATAGATAACTACATCAGAACGTTTGAGTGTGCGTAATATACGTTATAGAGCAAAACGTCCAAGTATACCAAGTGATGTTTACCACAGAGCTTATTTTACTCATGAACTGAAAACCCCATTTTAAAAATTCATAGCAAAATCATAAGGGAAGCCATGGCAAAATTCTGGGTTTTCATGTCACAGCTGCAGCACTCTATTGCACTTATTTCATTAAAACAATGAATATATTTTGCATTCACTTTTTATTTATTTTATTCATGAGGCTGAAGCCTGAAAACCATAAAAAAAGCATTAAAAAAAAAATTCTAAAAACAGGTTTCTCACAGTCAAAAAATTTTTTTAAAGTAAAAAAAACAGTTTATGTACATCCATTCCACAGTCCATATTTTTCCTGCACTACTCAGACATAATTGTCAGGATCAAGAGGTGTTTTCAGAGGACCTCAGGGTTGTTCTCTGCATTCGGCTTCAAAGCGCTCACGCTCCTTAAAGTAACCATTGACATCCTGGATTGTTTTTCCCGTTAAAAAGGTTCCAACAGCATACAGAATTGCGGTTATAATTCCAAACAGTGCGACAGCTGCATCCCCCCCATTCACACTACAGTTCATCCAGGTATATCCATTACGAGCATACAGTCGTTCACGCCGAACGCACACCTCAGTTGAGTTCACCGAGACCACGAAGTGCAGATACAAACCTACCGCAACCACGTAAGCCACTGCACCAATGATCTGGAATGCAAACTGTCCAATCAGGAGCTTCCGTGGAAGCATGTGGGGGGGTTTGCTGCTGGACACTATGAATAGGAGTGAAAGTGCACCAAAGGTGAGGCTGAAGGCCACACCGCCATAGACTCCTGGTGCTCTCATCTGTCCGTACTGCATGTCAAGCTCACGCACCTGCTGCAGCTCCACCCCCTCAAAAGGAATCATGGCGTCAATGAAGCTCGTTCCACCCATACCCATCGCAGACATGCCCAGCTGTGACATGTGAGCGGCCACCACGCAGATGAGCACCAACGCATTGGTCAGGACAGCGCATATTAACACAATACCTGAAACAAACACAGAAACACATGCAACTAAGAAACTGCAAACTTGTTTAGAGCAGGAGGTTTCTTAACATTTTAATGCCAAAATCTTCCAAATATGATGATCAGTCGTGTGAGGAATGCCCATCGTTAAGTTTTCAAATAAACATTTTAAATATTTACTCTGTATTAAGCTGTAAGGGTAGGGTTTCTATCCAATATTATGATATAAAATAAACCTTTTTAAAACAGAAAAGCATTCAACATTTTTTAGCAAGCTAAAGCTAAATTTGATGATAAAAAAGATGCAACAAGTAAAATCCTATCATATAAAAGTTGTTTGTTTGTTTATTTATATAGCACAGTTTAATACAACTCACACAAGCTAAGAAACACAAGAAGATAGCAAAAATACACACACCCACATCACATAAACATTAACCCATTTAAAAAAGCTCCCCATTTGTATTTAAAAGATGTCGTTTTAACATAGCTTTGAACATGGGTAAGGATTTGGCAGATCAAATAGATTGAGGGAGGTCATTAAACAGTTTAGGGCCTGCTCGAAAAAAAGCTGTCACCACTATGTTTATATTTTGTCCTAGTAGCGCAAAGCAGATGTTGATTTTCTGATCTCAAGGATCTAGAGGGGGGTGTAGACTGCCACCATACTGGACAAATACACAGGAGCTAGATTGTGCAAGGCATTAAAAACAAGTATGAGGATCTTATAAATAATTCCGAGTCATACTGACAACCACTTTGATGAAATTAATAACGGAGTAACATATTCATATTTCTTTGCCGACTTGATAATTTTTGCTGCTGCATTTTGGATTTTCTGTAAAAGCATAAGTGCTCGAACATCAACTCCTTAATAAAGGGAATTACAATAATCCATTCGAGAAAAGACAATGGCAGTAATTGCTTTCTCAAAATCTGAACTGGATAGAAATGGTTTAGTCTTAGCTAACAGACGTAAATTTAAAAAACAAGATCTCACCACAATATTAATTTGCCTGTCCAACTTTAAGACACTATCCAGAACAAATCCCAGATTTTTACACAAGATTTAACAAAACCAGTCAAAGAAGTTGCATTCAAGCACTGAAGCACATCGTGCTTTCTAGGCCCGAACACAATAATTTCAGTTTTGTTTTCGTTTACTTATCATCAGTATAACAATGGAATGATACTTCATATTTCCAAAAAAATAGCCCCCAACGGTAGCATATAAAGGGAAAAAAAGAATTGGAGCAAGAACTGATCCTTGTGGGACTCCCCAAGGAAGATGTAATCTTGAAGAATTACAGCCCCCAATACTAACAGAAACAAATCTGTCCGTGAGATAAGATTTATACCATTTAAGAACATTACCTTTTAGGCCAACCTAGTGTTCTATGCAGTTAATTAAAATCTCATGGTCCACCATATCGAACGCTGCACTAAGGTCAAGCTCAATTAAAATACATAAACTACATAAAATACTGTCTCAGTGCTATGGCAGGGCTTAAAGCCCAACTGAAAGGGCTCACCAATTGAATTCACAGTGATATGTGCTTGTAATTGCTTAAAGACCACTTTTTCTAAGACCTTGGCTAAAAAAGGTAAATTTGAGATCGGTCTAAAATTATTAGGATCTGCTATTGCCAAATTAGACCTCTTTAATAAAAGGAGAACTGAAGCATGCTTAAAATCTCCTGGACAGGTGCCCTGACGAAGGCATTTGTTAATTAGGTTCAACACCGTGGTCCCTACACTAGCAAAAATCTGCTTAAAAAGACGAGGTGACATGACATCACCTTTAGATGAAGAAGGCTTAAGATGTACAACAATATCCGCCAAAACTGGAAGGGTAATATGATGGAATTCTCTCTATTCCGTGCTACAAGGCACAGCCAGGTCAAAAGACAGAACCACCTGCAACTTTGGTATTTTAGAATGTAAACCAACAATTTTATCATTAAAAAAAATTCAAAAAGTCTTCGCAATTCAGGATAGAAGGATCTGGATACCTGGTTTGCCTAGGATTAATACCTGAATAATTGAAATTTTGTTGTTGCAAATTTATATATTTTACTCTAAAAAAATATGTAAACGAATCTCTATTTGACTTTAAAAAAAAAAAAAAGGATACATTTTAAGTAATCCTCTTTTATTTATGTATTTTTTTAAATGTAAAATTAAAATTTTTATTCCTCAAGTATTTTTTTCTCGAATAAAATAAATACAGAATCAGAATCTTAAACCTCACAGAATCACATCATTAATCTTGTTTAATGAATTTAATATACAAACACCCTAGATTCTGTTACAAAAACAGTTTGAAAACAAGAAGCAGAAATACAAGAGGAAATATGGGGGCCTTCAAATATTGTGTTGGAAAATTGTTGGACTTTAGGTCAAAAGGGATGAGAACCACTATATAAAACCCCCTTACTACAAAGACAATCAATATATCTGTAAGTGCCCTTAAATTACAGTTTTATTGTGTGCAACTGAGCATGATTTTAAGTGTGTGTAAGAAAAACAAACTGTCATGCATGTGCACCATTTTATGAACTTTAGTTTATACAAGCATGCAAATACAGGTCACCTGCTAACATAACAGCAAGTGAAAAACATTTTCAATATATTAAAAATAAAATTTGACTTATAACATATACAGTAATACACTATATATGCTGTGCCTGGTCCATGTGTTGCAAGAATGAGAAAACATGTTACATATCTCTCAGGGTTTGTAAATAAAAGATTGGAATCAACAAGCTTAAAAAAGCCAAACCGGTTAGACCAGGAGAAAGGAGGAAGGGGGGTAAAATACAATGTGTCGTGTCAGAAGGTGTGACTTGAGCTAGACTGAAACCAGACCTGTGTGAGGGCATGTTTGAAAAAACATGATCCCAGTACTGACACCCAAATTCAGAGAATTACCTGAAACTGGTTTCAGACATTTTGATGTAGTTGTTTGGATACATAATTCCAACATACATACCGCAGCGTTCGTCTTTCAGTCTAACAACATTCATCTCCTATTCATAGTTACATCTGTCTGTGAATGCCTACCTCTCCTGGAACAGATGTAAGAGCACTTTGACTCCCGGTGCTCTCGAGGAGCGCTCCTCGCATGTCTCTGAGAACCTCTGGGGTAGTACGGCGGCTGGCCAGACGACCTGGGTCAGATACAATTATAAAAGATGAAAAACAAATTCTGGTTTACATGTGTATGTTGTTGTTTATTTGAACAGGCAGAATGTCATCTCACCTCTCTGATCGCTCACTAGGATTGTCTCGACGGCTGCTGGGCTCTCGGTCTCGCCTCTCATAGTGTCCCCCATTTCTCTCTCTCTGCGGACGATGGTTTCTGGATGGCTGGCTCATTGCTTCATGAGGGAAATATGCTTCGATGCATTATGCGTTTATAACATAAGTTTTCATGTTTTACTGCAGGGCCCCTGGACTTTGAGGCAACCCAGAGACCCCAATATAAAAAGGGATGTAATGCTTTTCGTTAATGACATTTACGTACATCTCAATTATAGCTTATAAGTTTTATTTATTTAGTTTTTTTTTTGTGCACAGGCTCACCGTAACATCCAGAGGTCCGTAGACTCTGGATTTACAGAGTAGCCTACAATCTCTATTATTATCCATCGTTAACACTACAGCAAACATTTTTAAGTAGGCTAAAGTACAGTGTATTTTTAAAAAGCAAATCTGTCAATTTTATAATAATCACAATCCTTCTTTTAACTAAAGATGTTTCCGCTTTCTGCCTCACACAACCTGCGCCTTAGTATCGGTGAATAAGCTTCACTTGTCTCGTTTCACTTGACTTCAGCCAAAACATTAAACTTTCATTTTTTTCTTAACACATATATCAAATAATGTTTCTAAACACACTGAACAAACACAGCTTACCTGCTTAATAGACGTCGATCACATTTGTTTTGTTTTTCCTAATCAAAACTCTGCTTTTTTTCCCCATAGACCTGAGCTTTCGACCGAACCCCGTCAGTGAAATCTCGCGATGATTACCTACAGAATGGGTGGGGTTGAGGAGTGATAAGCAGGTGACAGACGCGGCAATCAAATGCAGTCAAACCGCGCTATTTGGTCGCTTATTCGCAGTATTTAACGATCCAATCCGCGATAACGGGAGCAGGGGTCACGGCAGATTGCTGTCTGAGATCACAGACTTGTGTCCGCAACAGAAGTGCCTCTGTTTTGGCTCTAAACTTACGTCAGTGTTTGATTAATTCCTGCGACTCGCTTCTTTCGAGTCGGTTCACTAAAAAGATTCATTGACTGATTTGTTCAGTGAATCTCGGAGTACCTCATTGCGCCAGTAGATGGCGATGTGTCTTTTTTTTATGAATGACTCGAGTCATTATATCATTGACACAAACGATTCCTTATAAATACAGTCAACTGAATCAAGTTTAAAAAGTACTGAGAGAGAGATAGAAGTGATGGGAGAGTCGAACCTTTTCGAAACTCTGAATAAAATGAACCAACTGCTTCGCGAAATTAGTGCGCAGCGCTCGAAACACAGCCTGGCTCACACTACAGGATTTTTAGCCCGATTTAGCCCCGATTTCCCCTCCTGAGAACCGGAGCAAAAATCTTGTCACGCCCCTCGATCGGTCCCGATGTTCGGCGCGGATTATCTGGTAATGTGAGGCGCTCACCGATCGAATCTTGCACCTCCCGACCTGCTCGCACACAAATCGGGGCCGCTCCGATCATATCAAACATGTTTGATATTTAGGATTGAAATCGGGATGATGACGGCTATATGATTACGTCAGTACTTTCACAATAGCAAATGCGCGAGCGCAAAACAGCTGCTGTGCGGCTCTATTGGATAGCGGAGACGGAGGAAACTGCTTCTTGACGTTTTGTAGTAACACGACTGTCTGTATAATGTGTCGAAAACGTATCACAACCGTAAGGAGAAAGAGAAGCGCTGGAGTGAAATCGCCTCAGTTTTGAACGTGGCGGGGGAGTCACGAACAGGGGGTCTGGGGGCTTTACTCAAGTTAAAACACTTTCATCCTCTTGAATGTATGCTGGTTTACCTAATGGCTGCGACACACCAGTTTTTGTTCTGTGCTGATCACAATCGAATCCTTTCATTATAACATACAGAGTGTATACACGACGATGTTAATAATATATCAATTGCACAGTGTGAGATGCATTGGTCATAACAGAACTTTGTGAGATCACGATGAATTAATGTGACAGCGAGCTTTCTAGGCAATCATTTAAAATGTAGAACTTTGTTTTTTGGCCACACACACGTTGCAAAAATTTCGGGAATGACATCCGCATATTTATGCTGGATTCGCTTTCTAGTAGCGATTGATATAGGGTGAATTCGGGTAATCTGGGACATTTTTTTGCAATTTTGAATTCTGCGATTTATTTCAATATCTATCTAACACATTAGATCAACACATTAGACTTTTCTGAAATTATGTTTCAGATGTTTTCTAACCACACCAGAAGAAAGAATGTTGATATTATACTCAGAGGAGACATGCCACACCTATTAGTGTTTTTTGTGCCAAAAAAAAAAATCTGCTTGAATTTGATAATCTGGGACATATGTTTTAGGCCTAAAAAAAAGCCTGTATTCACCATACTTTATGCTTGCCTAACACAATAATCACCCATTTTTAAAAAGCATTATGAAAAAAATGACAAGTATAGAAATCTCAATAAGGAAATGTATATTTCAATATCAGGAAAAATAATTTCTTCCTGTACACAGGATGAACGATCTACTGTGTTAATTCATTTTAATTCATTTCAAACGATTACAATTGTTTAACATTTGTTTAACATTTTAAAGAATCAACTAAAATTTAAGCAACAGCAAGCAACAATTTGATTAATGGATTATTCAGTCAGTTATTCAAATTCTCCATTCTATTCAAATTGGGGCTACTCGGGGAACAAACACTCTGTGTGAGTGTGTAGGGTGTGCGTGTGTCTGTGTGCAGAACATTGTCAGCTGGCCTGGGCGCAGCTCCCCCTCCTTCTCAGTGATTTGAACCCTTGTATACTAAACTAACTGGGAATTTGGGAAATGAAATTAACAGTTTACTTCATCCTGATACCTTTGCTTGCTACTGGAATACGTTTCCCAGATGCCATCTCTGTAGCATCTCTCTAGCTAGCTGGTTTAGAACTTATGCTAATGTTATAACCTCCAGTACTCCACATTAACACCCATTTCTCATTATTGCATATATTATCCCTTATATAAAACTAAAACACATTTTAAACACTTTAATACATATTTTGTTGCTTGAATAGATCACAAACATAATTTGACAATTAGGACCATTGTATTATTTATGACCCAATGTCCCAGATTACCTGAATTCACCCCTAGTGATAACCATAGCAATAGATGGGACAAAATATGTGAAAATGTGCATTAAGACTAGAGCACCCTCACTAATGCCAGAAGCCCCCTCAGTGATTATTTCTGGTTGGCATACGCTTTTATTGTATAGCCTACAAAAACAACAAAATACAAATGCACTAGATAAAATAATTTAATAAATGCATATTTACAATTTAAGCACTTAACTAAAATAAGTATTAAATAATTAAATAAATAACTAGAGAAGGCTGACTATAACCAGTTTGCTTCCATTTAGTAAGAAAAGCCTTGGCTACTCTTCACCTGAATTAGAAAAAAAAGCTCTTCCGGTGTTCAGTGATGCGAGGACAACGTTTGAGCGTGTACACGCAATATCTGAGCGAGAGCAGAGCCAATTCATAAAATAAAATAAAAAACAATATATAGTTAAAAGCACACGTCCAGTTTTGTATGAGTGAAGGAAATCCGCTTGTGGTGAGATTCTTGCTCATGCATTACATGGATCGCGTAACATTATGCACTCTTGACATTTGTCATTAAGATCACGCTATAGAAACTGCTTAAAATTAAGTATAAAGAAGAGAAGAAAGCGGCCCTACAACTCTTAAAAATAAAGGGGCTTCACGATGCCATAGAAGAACCTTTTTGTCTAAATGGTTACATAAAGAACCTTTAACATCTGAAGAAACTTTCTGTTTCACAAAAGGTCTTTTGTGGTGAAATAAGTTTCTGCAGATTACAAAAAGGTAAGAAAAAGATGGTTCTTTAAAGAACCATCTTTTTCTTACCTTTTTGTAATCTGCAGAAACTTATTTCACCACAAAATAGTGTGTGCATGTTTAAGATTTGAGAGAAGATAATCTGCAAAGATTCTCCTTATGTGTGTGCTGCAACCAGATTTCATAATCGGTTAGGAATTTAAAACTCCTGTAGTGTGAGCCCAGCTTTAGGCTGACGGAACCCGTTGATCAAAAATGTGTAAATGCTTTCAGCAGAGCAAATCTAGCGGCGAACCATCGGGATTTTGAAGTGAAGCACGTGATTTGGAGAGTTTGACAAGCTCTGAATAACTGCTTCATGGTGCAGTGTTTCTAAAGCGTCCGACAATAGTTAAGCCATCATAAACATTTCTCCACAAATGCCAACAATATATAATATAAACAACGAATGGCATCCCAAGATATATTTACATTTACAGGTCCAACTAACATATGTCTTCACAGCTCGCACTCGAATGCTATTTGCTCTTGCTTTAGTCAGTCACTGAACGGTGAACCAGAACGAAGGAAGATTCATTAAAAAAATCGCTTAGGAACGAAACACTTGAAATGGGCTGTCGCCCAAGTCTCCTACCTCCTGGAATGTGGTAATAAAAGAAAATTAGGTCATTTATATGCGGATTATGCAACTAGTATAATGTGTCACTGTCAACTGTAAATATCCCGCAGCACAAAATAAACTCTAGTTCACTGAATAAGTCATTGTCAGACGAAGACACCGTAACATCTTTATTTATGGGTTCATATTAAGATAGCATGTACATGTCTCAGATGTCTCTTTTCACTGGTTTTGTCAAATACAGTATATAAGAATAAATTAGGCTAATACTGTGGGGGTTGTTGCATTAGAAAAAGATACACTGCATGCGCCCTGACATTTTACAAGGGCCACATTCCTCTCTTCCATTGTCCTTTTTGTTCAAGAAAGCAGTTCACTTTAAGGAGATCACTAGCTTTTAGTTATTGTGTTTAGGAAGAGTAGACGCTTGTTAAATTCATTTTTATTTTCAACAGTTACATAGTTGAATGCAGGTCTCTGTAACTGATAATCGCAGCTTAATGAGCCTAATTAACATAACTGATTTGTAGGCATGTGTTCACCTGGTTTTCAAAGACAGACGTTTGGTTGTCATTCATGTCTGCGTCTTTGATTTGTAATGTTGGACTGCAAATGATTTGATATTGTTGTTTATAGTAGCCTAATTCACATGCTGACACTGGTGTAGTGGAAATGGATACTGGGTTAGAGGACCTTGAGCTGAGAGAGTCTCAGAGGGAGTACCTGGACTTTCTAGATTATGATGGGAATTATTTTTGTTTTTGATTTTATGTTGGTCAGTTGGTTTGTGAACACCTTTGCAATCTCTGCATTGAATGTCATTTATCTTTTTGTCATTTATAGCAAGACCAAGGCATTTATCATGAAAAGGTCAGGAGTATGGTATCTGACGGCCAGTGTCGTCTTATTGTAAACATCAATGACCTGAGAAGAAAAAGTGAAAAAAGAGCTAAAGAGTATTTTATTTTATTTTGAGGCTTCCCACAATTGTCTTGTACCATGAAGTACTTTGTTCATGAGTTTGTCCTTGAAGCTCATCTGATTGATGGTCTCTTTTCAATAGATTACTGAATAATGCGTTTGCTGAGTTGGTGGCATTCCATCTTGTGGCTTCAATAGACACCACTTATGCTAAGCAGTTTGAAGAGTTCCATGTTGGTTTTGAGGGCAGCTTTGGGAACAAACATGTCTCTCCATGCTTTCTGGGAAACCTTGTGTGTGTGGAAGGCATTGTGACCAAATGTGAGTAGGATTTACTTCTTTTTTTAAATTTTATTTTTTACAAATTATCATTGCAAGTTTTTAAGGCTTGTCATTTCACATAGTTAAAAATAAAAAAACTTTTTTTTTGAATTTCAGGCCCTGATTTTTAGATTAATATATTTAGCTCTGAGCTGTTGATACACACATTTATAATGTGATGTTTACTCCACCTTAATTATCATTATGCATTATGCATTGTCATTTCTAACATTGTAATTTTGATGTGTTTTGTCGGTTCCTTGGTCAGGCCCAAAATTATGCGTAGTGTCCACTATTGTCCAGCCACCAGGAAAACCCTAGAACGAAAATACACTGATCTTACCTCATTGGACGCTTTTCCTTCCAGTGCCATCTATCCAACTAAAGTGAGTTATATTTGGTATGGATCATATTTTTAATAATGTTTTTATTTTTAATTTAATTATTTTATTTATAAAATGTAACATGTATGTAAAATGAAATTGCATTTTAGTTACATAAGTATTTATGTAACTATGTAGAAAATGTATTCATTAAACTTTTTATATAACTATTTATTATTTTTCATTTGTTTATTAATCTAATTAACAGTTTAAATGTAATGACATTTGTGTAATTTATTAAACTTAATTTTATTTATCGAACAAAGTAAACAATTTGCTTAATTTGAGTAAATATTTAATTAAAATTAAATTAAAAAAATTTAATTTATGTGTGTGTGTGAAGAAAGACATTCCTAGATCATCCTCTTTTGCTGGTCCTGTAACATTCCTGTCACAGAATGTTGATCCAGGAGAATGTTCTAATTGGAAAAATCCCAGTAACCATACCTTGTTGATCACTAATTTAGTATTAAGAATGTTAAGAATCTTGAAATAAATTTTGCATGTTTAGGATGAAGAGAACAATCCTCTGGAGACTGAGTTTGGGCTGTGCTGCTATAAGGACCACCAGACGCTGACCATTGAGGAGATGCCAGAGAAAGCCCCTGCTGGACAGCTGCCGCATTCTGTCGACATCATTGCAAACAATGACCTCGTCGACCGAGTGAAACCAGGTGACCGTGTGCAGATTGTAGGGGTCTACCGTTGCTTGCGAAACAGGGCGGCTTCACCTCTGGGACCTTCAGGTGTGTAAATTTGAACTCTATCCTGAGATCAGGACTGGAATGTCATATCCTCAGATGAATCAGTGGTTCTCTGCAGAACAATCCTGTTGGCTAACAATGGAAAGCTTATGAGTAAGGAGATTGTGCCAACGTTCTCTGCAGATGATGTTGCCAAGATAAAGAAGTTTTGCAAAGCTCATGCTAAAGTAAGAGGAGGTGCAAACATCTTTGTTTATTTAATGAGAGATTTATTCTAAACTTGGCTGCAATTCTTGTCATGATAAACTGGTGCCAATGCAAGGTATTAAGGTGTATGATGCTTTTGGGAAATGCAGCTCTGATGTGTTTCATCTTTGCTATGCAAGGTAAGAGTATTGGTATGTTTCAGGATGTCTTTGAGCAACTGAGTCGTTCTTTGGCTTCCAGTATTCATGACCATGAGTACATAAAGAAGGCCATTCAGTTTCTGCTGTTGGAAGGCAATGAGACCAACCTGGAGAATGGAACACACATCAGAGGAGACATAAATATTTTGTTCAAGTAAGGTTATAAACGCGTCATGGTTTTGTAAAAATGTATAATAAATAATTTATCTAAAGTCGGGACTTGTTCTCTGTCTACCTAAAATTGCCATTTTAGGTAACTATTTATTTATGGGTTATAAATGTACACGTTTCTTGTCCTATATCAGTATCTGTCTGTCTTAAATGTTGAGACTTGATACATTTAATCCATTAAATGTAATCTCCATTTATATAAATTTAATCCCATTTAAGGTTAAACTATATAGTTATGTTATAATAGAGAGAGAGAGAATATAAATCTTTATATTATGGTTATTTCATTTATAGTTTATTTATATACATTTAATCTAAATTCACATTTTTTTTTATTCTTACAAATGTAATCCTTTTTTACAAGTAATTTTTGGACCTATTGAAACAAACACTACACATTTGACTGATTCTTCAGTAGCGAAGTCTCAGTTGCTGCGATATGTTTTGTTCACGGCACCAAGTGCAATTCCCACCACTGGATGAGGCTCATCTGGGGTTGGTCTGACAGCTGCAGTCACGACTGATCAGGAGACGGGTAACACTTTAACGTGATGAAGTCAGTTTATAACAAGTCATTTCACTCGGTGTCTATGCTGGAAATGCCCCTGGCCATTTATTTTCTATTCATACAAGTATTCAACTTATGCAACCCTATTTTTTTATCCTATTTTTCAGAATATTGTTTATAATGTAAAATCCAGAATAAAATCAGACGTTTTCTTAAATTGAGCATGATGAGTTGTTACCTACATTCTATCCTCTGGCTAATCCAGGTGATCGTCGTTTGGAGGCAGGAGCCATGTTGCTCGCTGACAGAGGTGTGGTGTGCATTGATGAATTTGATAAGATGTCTGACATGGACCAAACAGCCATCCATGAAGTGATGGAGCAGGGTAGGGTCACCATTTCCAAAGTTGGGATTCAGGCACGGCTTAACGCTCGCTGCAGTGTGTTAGCTGCTGCCAACCCAGTGTATGAAAGGGTAAATACTGATTATTGGCTTGACTGGTAAAATGTAGTGATAATTTACTTGCTTAATTTTTTTATTAGCCCAAGTGCATTCCTCTCCCAGTATGACCAGTATAAGACCCCAATGGAGAACATTGGGCTCCAGGATTCCTTGCTTTCCCGATTTGATCTGCTGTTCATACTAGTTCTGGATCAGATGGATCCAGACGATCTCGGAGCATGTGCTGCGTATGCATAGCTACAGAGCGCCGGGAGAGCCGGAGGGAGCAGGTGAGGCCGACATCTGCTGGTCAAAGCACAAACTGCACTGGAGATGTGTACAGTTACAGTAGATCAGTGGTTGAAGAACTTTGTTTTAGGTGGTGGACTGTTTTAAAAGTGAAACAGAAGAAGTTTGACCAAACATATACTTCATGCATGGATAGATGGAGAGGGGGGTGCCTTTATTTTTAAATTGCTCGACATTTCTTGACTGTTAAACAGTTTTTACTGCGTTTTTACAGTACCATTCAAAAGTTTAAAAAGAATTGAACACTTTTATTCAACAAGGACATGCTGAATTGATCAGTAAAACCATTTATATTGTTACAAAAGATTTAAAATAAATGCTGGTCTTTTTTAAACTTTCTGTTCATCAAAGTATCCTGAAAGAAAATTATCACCTGTTTCCACGTTTAATATTTATTAAGAAGCAAAACATTTTTTTTAATGTACACTTTTATAGTATCTAAGAAATATTTTATTAATTATATCTGCCTACCTGTGGACAACTTGGAATGCTTCAGCCCACATTTTGAGACACGCTGATGTAGACCATTTCCATGTTATTCAGTTTTCTGCTTCAGAAGCTTTAGTCAGCTGTTGCTCTCTTTCTGTCATGTCTGTATCAACGGCAATACCACTGGGGAGTACAGTAGATGTGTTTGCCACTGAGGACCCAAACATCACTGAAGCAGCCGAGCAGGAGCTACAGATCTATGAGAAAAAAGGCAATGTCCTGCATGGCCACAGGAAGAAAAGGTGTTTCTTCACTTTGTTTTAAAATCTACTTTGCTTTTAGAAAGCCAGCCTACCATAATCCAGTGGGTTTCTATGATTACCCTTCTGTGAAACATTTTAAAGGGAGAAGCTTGTTACCATGGAGTTCATCAGGAAGTACATCCACGTCGCTAAGCTGGTGAAGCCAGTCCTGACACAGGAGGCATCAGACTAGATCGCAGAGGAGTATTCCAGACTCCGGAGCCATGACCAAGTCAACAGTGACTCCGCCAGGGTCTGTAGAGTCCATTTAAAGTGTAAAATCTCAGGTGCTTTTCATGTTATTGTTACTCTTGAATTGCTTGGTTTGATTTAGACTAACTGTAACCATTCCCACAGACGATGCCTGTGACCGCTCGAGCTCTGGAGACCATGATTCGATTGTCTACAGCTCACGCCAAGGCCCGCATGAGTAAAACCATCGATCTGGGAGATGCAGAAGCTGCACTTGAAGTCATGCAGTTTGCTTATTTCAAAAAGGCATGCAGTCATCCAGAACGGATACTGTTATTCACGGTTATGTCTTTTGTCTAATGTAATTTGGCATGACTCTGCAGATTCTGGAGAAGGATAAGAAGAGGAAGGTGCCTGAGGACTCTGAGATGGACATCTCTCCAAGCTAAGATACAGAGAGTCAAAGGAACCTAAGGTGAGTATGAAAGGGAGGTTAACACTACAGTTAAATCGAGTGTTTGAAGTGGCAGGTGTGAGCTGACTCTGTCTACAGGAAGTGTTCTCGCATCTTTAAAGATGATGATGTGGAAATTACTCAAGAACGAGAGAACTCTGACCCTTATGATTTCACAGAAGATGAAAACAGTAGGTCAACTCTCTCACTTTGATTTCTCAGTGAGCTATGCTTAATCAATTATGAAGGTTCTGTCCATTGCTGTACTAAAGTCAATTTGACCAGTTTAGTAGTTTTTTTCCCCTCTACGTTGAATTGTAATATTTTGAATATACCAAGTGCCATTATAATATGATGTCGTCTTAAATGTGGTGATGTTGTTGACAGCTCAGTCAAGTCAGACGAGCAGACCAGTGTCTCAGAGAAGCAGTCAAAGAAAGAAGGCTGACATCAGTCAGGACAGGTACAACAGAGTTCTCGTCATTATCAGATAATAGATTCTGGCCTACTGTGAATTTTTCTGCATTATTCCTCCAATACTTGCTTGGATGTTGTGCTACAATGTTGGACTGGTCTGGAATTTTTTCTGTCATGTTTCTTTGTTTGAGTCAATTCCACAATCTAACCGCACATTAGATATGGAGACTGATTTTTAACAGTGTGACCCTTTTGACTTGACATGTTTAGATTGAAAGTCTTTAAGGCAGCTCTACTGAAGGCCTTTAAGGTGACCCGGTCTCAGTCTGTGGTGGTGCCTGATCTTCTAACTCACATTAACAAAGGCCAGGAGGAGGAGTTTGACCAGAACGAGATTAACCTTCTGCTGGAGCGCATGCAGGATGACAACCAGGTCATGGTCTCAGAGAATGTGGTGTTTCTCATATAGAGCAGTGCCATTGGACAGCTGCATCTCTTGAAAATTCAGCAATGTAAATTACATTGCAATTATTTATAATACAGCACTTTGTTACCGACTATAACAAGCCACTAATAAACTGTGTGAGCATCTATCGTTGAGTACTTATTTTGATCAAGTGCTTTTATTTAATTTTTTTTTACATTTAATAATTTAGCAGAAGCTTCTATCCAAAGCAACTTACTAATGAGGAATACAGAAAGCAATTCATCTTATGAAAGCAA
Source organism: Sinocyclocheilus grahami (assembly GCF_001515645.1). Lineage (NCBI taxonomy): Eukaryota > Metazoa > Chordata > Actinopteri > Cypriniformes > Cyprinidae > Sinocyclocheilus > Sinocyclocheilus grahami. The sequence continues at coordinate 46,036 of NW_015505214.1, read as the reverse complement.
AGAACATGAGAAGTGCTAGTAATCTAGTAATAGTAGTGTCTTGAGAATAGTACAGCAGTTTTATCATATTGTTGTTTTTCATTTTGGGACCAGAGAAAGACAAGTTATGATTCAGTAGCTCCAGCTCAGTAATGAAGACACAATCTGACAAATTCTGGAAAGATTTTTTTTCTTCATTAAGGGCTTCATTATGTATCCTGCATGATGTCATGGGGATCTTCTAGTCCACTGTCCTTTTAAATGGACATTTGGGGTTCTGTGGGAGAAAATTCAGTTTAATGGGAGTTACTGTACTGTTTAATAATGGTACAATTATTTACTGTGGGAGGAGAAAACTGGTATATGGAAACATACAACCATCTGTCCTCTCTGGCTCAAACTCTCCGTCTCTTTCCATTAGTCTCCTCCTCCTCCGCATGTAGAACATTGCGCCCACAGCAAGACCCAGGAACATGGCAGCCGCCACAAAGACACTTATTGCCACTGTTGCTGTAGAGCTTCCAATGGAGTCATCAATCTCTAATTGCAGGTCTCGGATTTCTGGTCTCCTGGGCTGAGTCTTCCAAAGTCCAGTCACATCTATCATTGAAGTTAAAAGTTAAAACTCTTATATTTCATAAGAATTTCACTGGTATGGAATAAAAACGGCAAACCATCAAGGGAGAGGAGGAAGATGACATCATCTCCTTTGATGAAGCTTCGACTCTTCAGACGATCATGTGTGATGTAATTGCTGGTACCGTAACCTGGCCCCCGGTAGAATTTACTCCCATCTGTGTCAGTGACTAGACTGCCTACTTTTCGTGGGTCGTCCCAGAAATACTCCACATTACCCATGGCTGCACAAAGAGAGAAGAAACTATTTATAAAACACATTTTATTGACTTTAAACTAAACATAATCTGTAACCAAGTATCTGTGCTTAGCATATCAGCATTAATGGCTCATAAAAATTCCTCCTCAACTCTTGGTTTGTGTCTTACGGTCAGTGGAGGTCTTGGTTGGATCTGTAGTGATCATCCTAATGTTGTTCATGCGATGTTGGATGTCTGGATTCTGGTCCATCAGCTCCATGGATGCCTGACGCCACGGACATGGCCATTGGAGATTGTCATCATTGGGTCCAGAGGTCAAGTGGAGGTAGATTGCCATTTTATCTGGACTATCCTTCAAGCCATTAATGTACAAACCAATCTGAAATGAGTAACCATCTGGGGATAGGAAGCGAGGGCTGTAGGTTTTGGAACCGGCAGGGGTTGTAGCGAGAAGGCTGGTAAAATCACGAATGCGCCAAGTGTATTGAGGACACTTGGTCTCTGAGAGGTTGATGTCATCCAGAGACAGACCACTCTTTGATGTGTCTCTTCCTTTAACCCCTTCAAACACCACTCTGAATTTATCAGAGACATCTAGCGTAACATGGTATAGTTCCCAGGAGCCTTGAAGTCCACCTAGGTTGTACAAGTATAAGTTACCCATAGGCTAAATGGATTTATCTATTGGTGTTTTAAGCATAAAGAATTATTACCACTGATCTTCTGAATAAGTCTCAGGGTTCCTTTGGGGTTTTCAGTGGTGTATTCACGCACCCAGATGTTAAGCTGGTCATCAACACCCCCGCTGTTGTAGTGATAGAACTGCAGGCATTGGGAGCGTCTTTTGGGGTAAAAGAGGCGACTTTCCAGGTAAGCCGTGTCACCCTGGGTTCCTGTGGCTGTGCTGAAATGCATGAAGAACCCAACTCCTGTGGAAGTATAAACTTGATTAGATAATCGGGTATTAAGTCAGTCTTCTCACTTTCTCTTTGGACCTTATTATGGAGTTTAAAGATCATTTTGCATGTCATAATCCTTGACAAGAAACATCTAGAGAAGGTCAAAGAATATTTCCTTAGAGTATCAGTAAAATGTTTATCATGAAGACCAAAGTGCCACCATAATATCATAAAACAGTTATCAATGCAGGATTATGGACTATGAATTATTCAACTTTTTACACAGAGGTGATATAACAATGAATAGACCAAATTAAACAAATAGTCTTCCATGTGACACCGCCCTATTTAAAGGAATAGTTCACCCAAATTCACCCTCATGTTGTTCCAAACCCATAAGACCTTTGTTCATCATCGGAACACAAATTAAGATATTTTTGGTGAAATCCGAGAGCTTTCTTACCCTCCATGGAGAGCATAGCATCTGACACGTTCAAGAAAGGTAGTATGGACACCGTTAATATAGTCCATGTGACATCAGTGGTTCAGCTTTAATTTTATGAAGCTACAAGAGTACTTTTTGTGCACAAAACAAAAATAATGATTTTTTTTACAATTTCTTCTCTTTCGTGTCAGTCTTCAACGCGTTCAATAGAGTAGTACGATGCATGGGTGTAGTGCTGCTGATGCAGTAGGCCCTTTAGACCCTTTTCACACAGTAATACCAGTAAATTGCTGCAAAATTACCGGAATGACTTTACTGGTAAATACAAAAATGCGCTGTTCACACAGGCAACGATGTTCTTTTTTTATTGGTAATGCACCATTCACACATAGGTTTCAAAGTACCGGAAAATTCTGAGACATCATTAACCAGAAATTACCTCTAAACGGCTGCGCCTACTGGTGTTGTGTGTAAACATGGAAGGGTACTGTATATGCAGTCAGTGTTTTTGTTGATGTTTTCATTTTTGTGTCAAACGTTCACATTCATGCATCACTTTTGGTTCAGAGACATAAAATTAGACGACTTCAAACTGAACTACACAGAACAGAGTAAATGCGTAATTTGCGTCAGAATGTTATGATTGGCCCAGAGCCATTGAATTTTGAATTTCAATGGCTTTAGATTGGCCCAGAGTACATGTCTTACGTCAGCGCGTTCTGAACTCATACATGCTCATAATAGTAATCTTCATTTTGTGTTCACACACAGCATCAGCAATTTACTGGTAATGTTACAACTTCACATACAGGTATATTGCCGGAATGAATTTACCGGTATTTTTGAAAAGGTCCTGTTCGCACATGATCTCTTAACAGTAATTTACCAGAAAAGTCTGTATGTGTGAAAGGGGCTTTTGTAAACATGTCTGATGATTTCGACAGAGAGGATGACTTGCAATTTTTTGCCCAGCCTTACTTATTTGAACCAGAATATACAGGCAATGAGCTAAGAGAAATGGATGTTCTACTTCAGAACAGCGGCTCCTGCATCAGCAGCACCAGATGCATGCATCATGATACTCTCCTGAAAGCACGTCGAAGACTGACATGGGAGAGAATAAAGTTGATTTAAGTCAGTATTTTTGTTTTCTTCGCACAGTTTTTTCTGTTAAGTTTTTTCTTGTAGCTTCATAAAATTAAGGTTGAACCACTGATGTCACATGGAATATTTTAACAATGTCCTTACTATCTTTATGGGCCTTGAACATGGTTATTCAGTTACTGTCTATACAGGGTCAGAAAACTCTGGATTTCATAAAAAATATCTTAATTTGGGTTCCAACAATGAACAAAGGTCTTACGGGTTTGGAACGACATGAGGGTGAGTAATTAACGACAGGTTTTTTTATTTTTGGGTGAACTATCCCTTTAAGAGAGTCTTTGGCCTAACTTGGTATGATGTGGTAAGACTGCAATGACACATTTTCACAATAGGGTCACAATAGTTAAAATAAATTTAAAGGGGTCATATGATGTTGCAAAAAAAGAACATTATTTTGTGTATTTGGTGTAATGAAATGTTTATGCGGTTTAAGGTTAAAAAAATGCATTATTTTCCACATACTGTCCATTATTGTTTCTCCTCTATGCCCCGCCTTTCTGAAACGTGTCGATTTTTACAAAGCTCATCGGTTTAAAAAGCGAGGTGTGCTCTGATTGGCCAGCTATCCAGTGTGTTGTGATTGGCCGAATACCTCAAGCGTGTGACAAGAAATGTTACGCCCCTTGCCATATTGTGATGCCTGGTCCCGGCCTGAACGATGAGACAAAAACATTAAAACCCATTATAAACGAGGCATTTGTTGCATCCAGTGGGGACATAATTATGGATTATAATGACTTATACTGTCTTTTTACGCGTTGCACTGCATCGCGCCGCGTAAACATAAAACCATGTCTGCATTTGTGATTGGAGAAATGACAAACAAGCCCTACTCTACACTGCCCAAAAAACTTGCTTTAAATATAAAATATAAAAACGCTTTAAATATATATATATATATAAAAAAATAATAATAATACTTACTTACAATCTATGAGTCAGAACAACAGGCATTGTAGTCTACTCTACCGGGATCAGTAAACGGTCCTCCATAAAATGTGCTGCACACATCTGAATATTTGGGTTAAACTGTTCTGGAAATACAACTTAACCACTGTTTCTAGTCATGTCCTCTTTTGGAAGGCCAAACAAAGTAGTTTCGCTTTCACAACGAAACACAGCATCACACACGGCGGGTTTGAGTGAGCGGAGGCCGGAGGCCTAGAGTGAGCGGCGGCGGGCGAGCTTGCGGCAACCACATGTGACGACCCCGGGCTGGACTCCACTTCGTCCACGGTGAAAGCCGATCCGGCGATCCACAGCGTGAAGATGATGTATTTCCTCAGCCACCAACACAGATCAGCTCCAGGCATGACGAAGCGGATATCGTCCTCTTTTGGAAGGCCAAACAAAGTAGTTTTGCTTTCACAACGAAACACACAGCGCCTTCACGACATGGCGGCGGCGGGAACAACAATACTACAGCGAGAATAAAAGGTACACCTTCTTTCTTTGCGTGAACATTTGGGAGGCATTATGCAAATCTTCCCACATCGTGACGTAGACATGTGGGAGTGTGTTAGAACGAGCCGTTTTAGGTAGGCGTGGTTGACTCTTAACTTTATAAAGAATATCTCTTTGGATTTGAGCCTTTAGTCTTTGCAACTTTACAGATCTTCTTTATGCACCAATAACTTGTAACACTCCAAAGAGAAAGGAAAAATTTAAATCTTATCATATGACCCCTTTTTTAAAAAAAATCTTTAAAAAAGCATATAATGATGTACGTTCATAACACTATACTTTGAGTTAAATTACCTTGGCAAACAAATACAAATAATAGTCAACTCTGCTATTTGTGAGGGAGTTTCTAATTTCTCTGTATACTTATCTCTCTGTATTTTGTTTCCTCTTCTGTAAAGTAATGGAAATGCAATAGCAGATTTTTTTTCTTTTGCAGGTGGTGTACATTTTGTTAAAATATTTGCTGTGTGAAAAAGTTCAGTATTCCACACGACACTCCTGCTTGATGTGACTTGATCCCTCTGTCTGAATATGCCTACTTCCCTACTATGAAAATGAAAAACAATATGTGAAAAAAGTAGTGTGTCTGAATTCACAGTTAGGGTTTGATGAAACTTTACTATCCCATGGGGCCACAGGAGAAGATTTGTGAATGGCTGTAAAGTGACAATGGTAAGGGAGTGGATGTAGTATCTCCACATTTCATTTATACTACCTATATTCATACAGTGAAAAATAAGAAAATAATTTCTTAACAGTTTCCAGTCAAATGTTTTACCTACTTAACAGTGTGCGATTTTGGATGCATGACAACTAAATATATTTGTGGTTATGTGGATTTTGGGCCAATGAGATTTCACAATAGGCAGGGCCACCCAGCACGAAGTTGCATAAATGGAAACACGATTGCGAAATTCACTTATCTCATTTGCATGAAGCTTTATTGCTAGTGATCATGTGGCTCAAAAATGGTTTTCTTTGTAAATAAATGCAAAATTAGGATGAATCCTGCTTTTCTGGTTAGGGGTGTTCATACCTTGACATTGACCCAGGTTGGTGTAATCCGTCTGTGGACCGCCCTCTACCATTTGTACACGAGCCCACTTGGCATTTCCACCATCACCCTGGATCATACCACAGATATTCGGCTCCTCAAAGTGACAAGAGTCCAGAAAAGTTGAGGCTGTAGCTGGAAGAATTATGAAAAATATTTAGGACAAGATGAGTGAGAGAAGCAAAGTATTAGTTGAGCAAGTAGTCTTTATCTTATCAGTCAGATTAATGTCAATATATTTATACAAAAATAATGGAGGATCATTCAGTCGAGCCTTCCACAGAAAGTGCTTAATCATAAACTTACTACAATTGTATAGCCGGTTCAGCTTGAGCAGGTCACTGTCACTAAACTCCATGCGTTGACCAATCACATCCAAGAATTCTGGTATTTTGGTAACGATGGTTGGTTCACTGGCTTTGCTGAAGGATGTCTTACTGTAGTGCATGACTGAACCATAATCATAGGGCACACCGAGAGAGCTTGACACAGTTTCATCATATGAATTAAAGTTGTGCTCTTTACCTAAGTGAGAAACAAACGGCAAAACAGTTAATAAACAAACAGGCGTGTATTTAATATTAGAATATATAGATTTTAGGAGTTTGGCAAGACAGAATGATGTTATTATTGATGCGAGTATTTAAGAATTCAATAGTTACCCTCTTGAATCTGGTCCCACATGATGGTGACATAGTCGTCTCTGTCAGATCTGGACTGCTCGTGCCAGAAACCCAGCGCATGCAGAAACTCGTGCTCCACTGTTCCTAAACTGTCACAGTTTGCACCAATTGACAACTCTTGTTTCCCCATCTGTCGATTCCCCACCTTTGAGTAACATCTGATTGAACAATAAAAACATCCTGACAGTCAATGCAAGAAAGGCCCAATGTTTGCACATGTCTGAAAAGATCTAACATGTTGTTATTATTAGTCTAATTTAAAATAAATTTAAATTATTAACTTATCAATAACTTTAAAAAATCCATGATTTGCAATATTAGTTAAAATAATGTTTTTGACGTTTTCTTACCCACTGCCTTTAAATACGAAAATGTAGTTTGGCTCTCCATCCCAGGCTTTGAAGTCAATACAGGTCTTGAGTCTGTATTGCTCAAATGCTTTCAGTATCACACCTTTAGCATTGATTTCTATTAGAGAGAGAGAGAGAGAGAGGACAGTGAGTGAGCAATTTGGAGCATATATTAAGTTAGAATTTGAATAGCTGAATTGAACAGCTAAACTGAATCAATTATTATATATTCACAGACCAAGGCTGCTGTCTAGGACATATGGCACAGTGGTCGGCCAGCGATACTCTTCACCCAGAATAGTGTTTCTGCCTTCTCCCTGTTAAATATAAACCAAACATGGATTTAGCTAAATTTATACAACCCTGTAACTTGCAACTGTTTAATTTGATTTTGTTTTGTTTGAATACAATGTTATTATTTAGTTGTGATGTTTAGCACTTGAAAAATGACTGTATTTAACTGTATTTACACATTAGTTTGAGGTTACTGTTGACATTTTCTGAAGGTTAAGAATGTCCTAAAATTGATTTTATTATTTTTTAAGCCTGGAGATTCAGGCCCTACTTTGTATCCTGTTTGTGGAAAACGGCATGAGAATTTGCTCTAAGAAAACACTGACCTCATTTATCAGAATGTCTCCTTCCACCAGGTCAAGTCCTGCCGCTGTTGAATGAGACAGCAGTTAATGTAAAACTGTTATAGAAATTAAGCTACAGATTTAAGACATGATATTAATGTTTCCACAAACCTTCATTTATTTCAAATATATCCTGGTCTTTTCCATTATCCACATCAACCTCTGTATTGCCTACAAGAAAAAGTCAAATTCAGAGCATAGTACTGTATATAAAATCATTGCATCATATGAATACATTGTTATATTAAATTAATTGATTGTTATGACTTACCTGTGAGTGAAGATGTTGGCTTTTAAAGAAAACATTTGAGAGATAAGTGTCAAAGGTGCACATTTACATCAACAGCTGTGTTAGTTTTGCTATAACATATTATCATTTGCTTTTGTTTAGCACAATAATCAACACATGATCACAACATTTTTGTTTCTATAATATCTGAATTCTACACTCACCAAACACAGGGCTGTGGCACATACGCACAGAATCAGCAATGCATGGAGAGACGCCATGAGAACTTTACTCTGAGACGCTCTCTTCAGAACATCAGTGCACAGTGTATTAACCAATTTATAGAACAAAAGAGCTAAGTCTGCAATGATAAGAGCCTGTACCTGATAGTATATGATTTATTACACTAACTGTCAACGTGATATTATTAGACATGATAAAAGTAATTATTGATAATGATTTGGCTAACAGTTTAGAGTTTAAAGAATAGTTCATCCAACATGAAGATTTGCTCACCCTCATGCCATCTAAGTTATAGATGAGTTTATTTCTTCATAGGAACAGATTTGGAGAAATTTAGCATTACGTCACTTGCTCACCAATGAATCCTCTGCAGTGAATGTGTGCCATCAGAATGAGAGCCCAAACAGCTGATAAAAACAAAAAAATTTTGTTTATAAATGTTTTGGACTGCTTTCACTTGTAAACGGTGTTTGATCTGTGCACGTTTCTCTCCTGATTCAGACGAGATGACGGTTTCACTAGAGAAAGCAACGATATGGATAGAGAACGTGTATTTTAACCAGAAGCAATGGTTTGAAGTTAAAAATGTTTTGATGGATTTGTTTCTTACAAACACACAGCTTTTTGCACAAGAGGATTGTGATGTTTTATCAGCTGTTTAGACTCTCATTCTGACGGCACCCATTCACTGCATAGTGAATCCACTGGTGAGCAAATGATGTAATGCTAAATTTCTTCAAATCTGTTCTGATGAAGAGAAAACCCAACTACATCTTGGATGGCCTGAGGGTCAATTATCAGTAAATGTTCATTTTTGGGTCAACCATTTCTTTATTTGCACACATTTTCTGCAGTCTGTGATGAAAAATAAAAATTTTCTCTGTAGATTAATGTATTAAAACTAGCACTGTCAAAATTAGCACGTTATCGCAAGTGATAAAAGGAGTTAAAAATATTTAACGCAATTAACACAGGGGTGGAGCTAGGGTTGACCACCAAACTTACAACTGCTGCTTCGGTCTCTTTTTTTTCTTGACAAGAATAGTTTATTTAAACGCAGAATTCTTTATATGATCACATCAAATGGGAGAATTTTCAGACCCACACTCCACCTCAGAGTGAGCATGTAAATGGTACAGGTGATGAGGGAGCTTCAGTAGAACAACAGTGAACTGCGGTCAGATGAGATGTTGTCAGGCCATATGTCAGTAAAAACTAATTTTCCTGTCCTATCAGTCGTTATACTGTGCTCGTAGCACATGCACTTCATTTCCACGCACTGCATTGTATATCATTTTATATTAAAGCGCAAATGAAACTACGAGCATGCAATCAGTAACTCAATTAAGTTATAAAGTTACCAAAAAGGTGATTAAAGCTGCTTTTAAAGTATGCATGTAAGTATTTGTTCAACTTTATGAAGCACTTTCAAGACCACGATGTGGAAACCAAAGTGCTGTACTGGAAGACTAAAAAATATAAGAATAAAATAAAGCATAAAACATATACAAAGAACAAATTACAAGACATTTTTAAATGCTAATGAAAACAAATGAGTTTTAAGCACACTCTGAAATACAGGAAGTGTAGGAGAAGATTTTACAGACAGAGGAAAGTCATTCCAAAGCCTTGGAGCAGCAACAAAAGGCCCGATCCCCTTTGCATTTTAAACGAGATCGAGGAACCATGTACAAACCCGATTCCAAAAAAGTTGGGACACTGTACAAATTGTGAATAAAAACAGAATGCAATGTGGAAGTTTCAAATTTCAATATTATTTCATTCAGAATACAACAGATGACATATCAAATGTTTAAACTGAGAAAATGTATCATTTTAAGGGAAAAATAAGTTGATTTTAAATTTCATGGCATCAACACATCTCAAAAAAGTTGGGACAAGGCCATGTTTACCACTGTGTGGCATCCCCTCTTCTTTTTATAACAGTCTGCAAACGTCTGGGGACTGAGGAGACAAGTTGCTCAAGTTTAGGAATAGGAATGTTGTCCCATTCTTGTCTAATACAGGCTTCTAGTTGCTCAACTGTCTTAGGTCTTCTTTGTCGCATCTTCCTCTTTATGATGCGCCAAATGTTTTCTATGGGTGAAAGATCTGGACTGCAGGCTGGCCATTTCAGTACCCGGATCCTTCTTCTACGCAGCCATGATGTTGTAATTGATGCAGTATGTGGTCTGGCATTGTCATGTTGGAAAATGCAAGGTCTTCCCTGAAAGAGACGACGTCTGGATGGGAGCATATGTTGTTCTAGAACTTGGATATACCTTTCAGCATTGATGGTGCCTTTCCAGATGTGTAAGCTGCCCATGCCACACGCACTCATGCAACCCCATACCATCAGAGATGCAGGCTTCTGAACTGAGCGCTGATAACAACTTGGGTTGTCCTTGTCCTCTTTAGTCCGGATTACATGGCGTCCCAGTTTTCCAAAAATAACTTCAAATTTTGATTCGTCTGACCACAGAACAGTTTTCCACTTTGCCACAGTCCATTTTAAATGAGCCTTGGCCCAGAGAAAACGCCTGCGCTTCTGGATCATGTTTAGATATGGCTTCTTTTTTGACCTATAGAGTTTTAGCCGGCAACGGCGAATGGCACGGTGGATTGTGTTCACCGACGATGTTTTCTGGAAGTATTCCTGAGCCCATGTTGTGATTTCCATTACAGTAGCATTCCTGTATGTGATGCAGTGTCGTCTAAGGGCCCGAAGATCACGGGCATTCAGTATGGTTTTCCGGCCTTGACCCTTACGCACAGAGATTGTTCCAGATTCTCTGAATCTTTGGATGATATTATGCACTGTAGATGATGATAACTTCAAACTCTTTGCAATTTTTCTCTGAGAAACTCCTTTCTGATATTGCCTCACTGTTTTTCACCGCAGCATTGGGGGAATTGGTGATCCTCTGCCCATCTTGACTTCTGAGAGACACTGCCACTCTGAGAGGCTCTTTTTATACCCAATCATGTTGCCAATTGACCTAATAAGTTGCAAATTGGTCCTCCAGCTGTTCCTTATATGTACATTTAACTTTTCCGGCCTCTTATTGCTACCTGTCCCAACTTTTTTGGAATGTGTAGCTCTCATGAAATCCAAAATGAGCCAATATTTGGCATGACATTTCAAAATGTCTCACTTTCAACATTTGATATGTTATCTATATTCTATTTTGAATAAAATATAAGTTTATGAGATTTGTAAATTATTCCATTCCTTTTTTACTCACAATTTGTACAGTGTCCCAACTTTTTTGGAATTGGGTTTGTAAGATGTAATTGATCATTAGAACGCAAAGACCTATTGGACTGATGCAAACTGATTAAATCAGAAATATACTCTGGTGCTAAACCATGCAAAGCTTTAAAAACATACAATAGTGTCAGGGTCTGGCGTCTGGTGTTCTCCCTCTCTCCTCCAGAGGGCGCCAGCTCCCGGACTCCCATTCCCCAAACCCCATACACCTGTTCACTCATTACACTAATTCCCCAAACTCCACACACCGGTGCAGTCACTCACTCATCACACTCACCCTCAGCTGTGCCCCGTCTTCACTGACTATATCTTTTCCTCTCACTCACCACTCGGCCTGGCTGTATTGTGTGTTAGGTAATGGTGTTCGTCGTCCCTAGACCTGTTTTTGTTTTGCCTTGTTGGCCTTTCTGTCGTAATGAAGAAGTTTTCACCTGCATTTGGACCCAGACCCTTTGTTTACACGGTGTGCTTTCCTGACCGGCCCGTGACACAATAGCACTTTATAATGAATCCTGTATCGTACAGGAAGCCAGTGTAATATAATAAGCACAGGAGTAATATGCTCTCTCTTCTTGGTACCCGTTAAAATCCTAGCCGCTAAATTCTGAACAAGCTGCAGGCTGGAGAGAGAGGCCTGACTCACACCCAGATACAATGCATTACAATAATCCAAACGAAATGACACAAAAGCATGCACAACTTTCTCCAAGTCCTCAAAAGAAAGGACAGACTATAGTAGTATATTTTTAACAACGGCATTAATATGACGATCAAATTTGAGCTCTGAGTCAAAAATGACACCACGGTTTTTTACTCTAGAAAGATTTTTCCCAGGAAGTAACCCCAGGCAGTCAGTGACATCTTCCACACATCCCTTTTTACCTAATAAAATAAACTCAGACTTATTCTCATTCAGTTATGTTTGAGTCACATTAAGAACATTAAGAACAGTCTCTGAAATGCAGTGATTTTCAAAAATGTCATGGAGCAACCCAGCACTGTCTCCCTCATCTAACACACCCGATTCAACTTGTCAGTTCATTAGTAGAGACGTTAAGACCTGAAGCATGCCAGAAAAGGTAGCTTTAAGTATTCATCAATATTTTATTTCAAGATCAGTGTTTGATAACTTTATTCAATTTCTGTATATTTCCTACTTGCAGAAGGGCACAGGTAGCTAAATATGACATTTATTATAATGGGTTTATGTGAAGATTTTTTTTAAGTTCACTTAAATTAGTTGTTATTTTTAAAAGTCTAATAAATGTTAAAACTGATAGCTCTCAATTACACTGTAATGTTGACTGGCTAGTCAATGATTAAATATTAGGGGGAAAAAACAACTGCCATGAACATCTGACTCCCAAAGCTTTTGATATTCTTCATATTCTGTGCAGTGAGTTTGCACAGTAATTTTCATTCAAGTAGCCTGTTCAACTTATGCAAATGAAAATGAAAATTAAATTATATAATTTAGATTTGCCATTTCCTACACTAGATTTAATATGTAAATTAAAAACATTTGAACGCTTTATAAGTTGCAAAATGAAAATGAAAATGTATTACCCAAATTGATTAGATGTTTAAAATGTCCAAGCAAAAACTGTAGCAAAATTATAATTTAAATGCCATTTTTCCTAAATGCATTTATACTTATGGGTAGAACACTTGGGATTGCATTTTCATTGTGATACCACGTGATAATTGTTGCAAAATGCAGTGTGAATTTCAAAATGCATTTTGAGCCAAATGTACAGCAAAAGGGTAGCAAATGTCTTTTATTTTTCTTAAATGCATTGACACTTACACTTAAGAGGTTTGAATTGCATTTTCATTAAATACCCTGCGATCAGTGTACAGCTGTGGCTAAAAGTTTTGAGAATGACAAATATTAATTTTCACAAAGTCTGCTGCTACAGTGTTTTTAGATCTTTTTGCCAGATTTTACTATGGTATACTGAAGTATAATTACAAGAATGTCATAACTGTCAAAGGCTTTTATTGACAATTACAATAACTGTATACAAAGACTATTTGCAGTGTTGACCCTTCTTTTTCAAGACCTCTGCAATTCGTCCTGGCATGCTGTCAATCAACTTCTGGGCCACATCCTGACTGATGGCAGCCCATTCTTGCATAATCAATGCTTGGTGTTTGTCAGGATTTGTGGGTTTTTGTTTGTCCACTGCCTCTTGAGGATTGATCACAAGTTCTCAATGGGATTAAGGTCTGGGGAGTTTCCTGGCCATGGACCCAAAATTTAGATGTTTTGTTCCCCGAGCCACTTAGTTATCACTTTTGCCTTATGGCAAGGTTCTCCAGCATGCTGGAAAAGGCATTGTTCCTTACCAAAATGTTCTTGGATGGTTGGGAGAAGTTGCTCTCGGAGGATGTTTTTGTACCATTCTTTATTCATGGCTGTGTTCTTAGGCAAAATTTTGAGGGAGCCCACTCTCTTGGCTGAGAAGCAACCCCACACATTTATTTGTTTTAGGATGCTTTACTGTTGGTATGACACAGGACTGATGGTAGCGCTCACCTTTTCTTCTCCGGAAAAGCTTTATTCCGGATGCCCCTTACAATCAGAAAGGGGATACTTCAGAGAAAATGACTTTACCCCAGTCCTCAGCAATCCAATCCCTGTACCTTTTGGAGAATATCAGTCTGTCCCTGATGTTTTTCCTGGAGAGAAGTGGGTTCTTTGCTGCCCTTCTTGACACCAGGCCCTCCTCCAAAAGTCTTGGCTTCAGTGTGCGTGCAGATGCACTCACACCTGCCTGCTGCCATTCCTGAGCAAGCTCTGCACTGCTGGTGCCCCGATCCCGCAGCTAAATAAATTTTATAGGAGACGGTCCTGGCACTCGCTGGACTTTCTTGGGTGCCCTGAAGCCTTCTTCACAGCAATTGAACCTCTCTCCTTGAAGTTCTTGATGATCCGATAAATGATTGATTTAGGTGCAATCTTACTAGCAGCATTATCCTCTCCTGTGAATCCCTTTTTGTGCAAAGCAATGATGACTGCACGTGTTTCCTTGCAGGTAACCATAGTTAACAGAGGAAGAACAATGATTTCAAGCACCACCCTCCTTTTAAAGCTTCCAGTCTGTTATTCTAACTCAATCAGCATGACAGAGTGATCTCTAGCTTTGTCCTCATCAACACTCTCACCTGTGTTAATGAGAGAATCACTGACATGATGTCAGCTGGTCCTTTTGTGGCAAGTGTAGTGAATTTTGCTTTCGCCAACCTAAGGAGGCGAAATAGTGTAGTGATGGGTACTCGCGTCACCAATGACGTTATGATATTTGGATCACGTGTCACTTAAGGTGTGGTTATGAGTACATCACATAAGAAAGATTGGTGGGATCTCTAACTTGTAGAACCTCTTTCGGTATCATCAACACAAGGAAGACACAAGTGTAATAAAATAGATTTTTATGAACAAAAGATAGACAAGAGTAATCAACAACTGCTAAATGAATACCATAAACGAAAAAAGAAGTGCATAAGATGGATAAAATGCAAGTGATTATGTTGGGTGTTGCTAGGACAGAGCTACGTTATCTGGAGTTTTCTCAAAAAAACTCAAGGGTTCAAATGGCATAATGTCCAATACACACTTAGTACATTATGTCTTTATTGGTGTTTTTTTTTTTAGAAACCCACTGAAGTAGTATGCAGCATCTGGCAGTAAATAATAAAATTTTGAGCAACTGAATCTTAGAAGAGCTCCAGGTGTTGTATGAAAGAATCTCTAAAATACAGACCAGTGGGTCAAGGTCCAGAGAGATTCCCAATGTGTTATTAATTTCTTGAACAACATCCAATAAGAATGCTTTAATATGAAAACAGTCAAACATTGAATGAAAATATGTACTGTCTTCCATTTTACACTTAACACAGGTCTTTGAAAATGTATTATTCATTTTGTGATGTTTCACTGGAGAGATCCGAAGCCTATGTATCACACCGTTCAAAAGTTTACACACCGAACTGATCAAAAGTGACAGGAGTTGGGGTCGTGCACTTGTGCGTGCCTCAAAAGAGGGCTTACAATGACACATAACAGCATGTGACCAAGTATGGTGACCCATACTCAGAATTAGTGATCTGCATTTATCCCATCCAAAGTGCACACACACAGAGCAGTGAACACACACCCGGAGCAGTGGGCAGCCTTTTTTTTTGTTTTGCTGCGGCGCCCAGGGAGCAGTTGGGGGTTCGGTGCCTCGCTCAAGGGCACCTCAGTCGTGGTATTGAAGGTGGAGAGAGCGTACATTCACTCCCCCCACCTACAATTCCTGCCGGTACGAGACTTGAGCCTGCAACCTTTGGGTTTCGAGTCTGACTCTCTAACCATTAGGCCACGACTTCCCTAGGATTTACCCTATTATACTTTATCGACACGAATTGATAGATGAAACAACAAACAGCCACCCACAAATAGTCTATAAACAAAGCATCAGGCTGTCTTTGAGTTCACATGAACAACGGTTAACATAAAGTTACTCGTTGTCAGGCTACAGAAGAATACCATAATTTCTCCGTTCAATTAGGCCTAAGACATCGAGAGTCACACAGACCTATAACAGCCCAGCCACAACACATAATTGCGAATAACATGCCTTACCTTAACACAGAATCGACCACAGAGTCCAACGTTTATATTTTTTCTACGAATCTTTAAGTTAACATGTACTAAAGATGAGTGGAATTTGCACCTCATTTGTAAGTCGCTTTGGATAAAAGTGTCTGCTAAATGAGTAAATGTAAATATAAATGTACTTGGAATTGTTTGTTTACAGGGATTCTTTAAGTAAATATCAAAGTTATGATCCTGTTGTTCCCATCATGCACTGGGGCATGAATAATTAATAAGGTTAAAATTTTCACGTGTTCGAGTTGTATATACACTGTTTTATGGTTGCTTTTGTTGTTAGGTTTAGTAACTTGCTATTTTGTGACACTTGGAGTTCATTTTCTACTTTACTGATTGTTATTGTCATTGTGTATTGTGTACCAAGTACACAATTTAGGTTAATCTGCCCGCATTCTCCACCAATATATGTAAGGGAAACAGGTCAATTTAGCTCAAAGGGAATCATTGAAACTCTCAAAGGAAAATAAAAACAAACTAAAGAATAGAAGTAAAGTTTGACGAGACTAGGTGGTGTTTCTCCTCATGGTTTTAGAGGAGCTGGCGTGTAAGCCAGAGCACGCTCAAAACTAAAGAAGCAAAAAGCAAAAGGCAAAAAAGCCAAGTTTGATGGTGTCCTGAGTATTTAACCCAGGCTGTTTAACACACCCCAAATGGTGTTTTGACCAATTAGATGTCGTGTTTGCTCGGGGTGTTGTATATTCCTCCTCCCCATTCATAAATCAACTGTTATCTCATCATTCACATGATCTGCGTTTTTCCCGCTCTTGCAAAATATGATTTTGGACATGATTTCTTATAATAAGAATATGATACATTTGACAATGAAGTGATTAGAATAAACGTTTCAAGCATGAAGATTCAAACACACACATACTAAACATGAATAGCAATTCTTAAACTATTCAATAGTTATTCAAAATACATTCCCAAGAAATGATTAAGACCTGATAAGTCACATGTGGGTTACATACACGATATGGAGTGATTATGGAGAGAAATGATTAGTTGCTCAGGTCCTTTTAGTGTCATTTAGGTGCATGGAAAGGCAGTTTCCGTGCCATTCTGTGAATGTATGAAGACCAGAGATTAAGAGGTCTGTAAGGAATGGTTTCGTCTGTTCTCTGTCGTGAGGTGGGGGGAGAGGTCAATCCGTAGAGCTTGCGATCACTATCACATGTTTCCATGTGGCGGTCACGCTGTGCATCTCTTTTGACCATTATTCTTGATAACTTGCCCCAAAATTGACAATCTCCTTGGAATTGTCAATGTGTTCTTTTGTGTTAATGTTGAAAACTGTTTCAGAGGGGTTTAGGGTTGCTTCAGACTGGCTAATGCTCGGGTCTGATTTATGACATCCTGTTGTCTTGGGCCTCTGTGGCATTTTTTGACTCCTCGTGCCTCAACCATGTTTGACCAAATCTGAGATTGTCTGATTCGGTCTGATATCCTACATAATTAAGTAGAAATTACTCCTCAAACTCTAACTGGCCACATTAAATTTCCTTTGCTAATTTTAAATAACTCAGTTAAAGCTGCAGTCCGTAACTTTTTTTGGTTAAAAATGATCCAGAATCAATTTGAGCAAGTACATAACCAGCCAGTGTTCAAAACTATCGCCTTACTTTAGCCCGATTCACAACTGTTATCTTATAATAATGTTTTCTATTATACTTAAACTTTGAGTGGTACGGGTAGGTTTTCGCGGGAAATTCGAGCATGCTGCTGCGTCATTACGTCACTTCTGTAAACATAAAGAAGTTGTCCCGGCTACTAGGCTATCTCATGTGAGGATCCTGCAGGTGGCAGATCGTTAGCCTTTTCTCACAGCAGCTACAATAATTAAATGTCAAAAAATAATTTTGATGGCGGATTGTAATCCAGAAAGGATTATATGAAACACATGTGAATGAAATTAAATTATATTCCAGTTTTAAATGTGCTTCTGGTTACAGAAAGCCTGGGATTACACAAAATTTGTATTTTAAAGACAACCAGTTCGAAGCGAGCATAGTTTGCTTTTTGGGTTAAAAGAATTTCTTGGTATGAAATTCGAATGGTATGACAATTAGAGATTAGACTGTACAGAAATTGAAATCTACACACACTCTATACTCTAGTCACGCAATGCTGATGTTGTTAACATGAATAATCTGAGAATAAAGTATAACAATAATAATAATTTGCACGGTTTGATGTGATATGAGCTAATCGATCATTAGATTAAATCACCATCGGTAGCACGATTTAGGCTATTGTAATGCTTTTTTCCTCAGTTGGTCAGAACAAACGTGGCAGACGTTTTACTTACTTGTTCAGATGACAATATCAGGTGAAAATTCTTATTTGGGTCATATATTCCAAGACGTAGGCTAGAATCTGTGATTACTAAGTATAGGATTCACACCGGTGCGGTGACTGACTGCCACACATACTCCTCAAAACATTAGATTCATCCACGCTGGAGCCGTGCCGACGCACAACCCACGCAAGGAAGATAATTCCACAAGTAACTGCAATTCCAGGTTTTCAAACAGAGATGGCGACAAAGAGGCAAAATTTACGGACTGCAGCTTTAAGTAGATTTTACTTAATTCCATGCTTAAATTTTACTTAAAATATGTGTGCAAAAAAGTTGCAAAAGAAAAATTAATTACATTTTACTTTTTTTTTTTTAGTGTATAAATATGATATTGTCTTAAATGTGGTGATGTTGCTGACAGCTCAGTCAAATCAGACGAGCAGACCAGTGTCTCAGAGAAGCAGTCAAAGAAAGAAGGCTGACATCAGTCAGGACAGGTACAACAGAGTTTTCTTCATTATCAGGTAGTATATTCTGGCTTGTGCCAATACTGTGAATTGTTCTGCATTATTCCTCTAATACTTGCTTAGATGTTGTGCTACAATGATGGACTGGTCTGGAATTTTTTCTATCATGTTTCCTTTTTTCCCTCATTTTGTTTGAGCCAATTCAACAGGCTAACCGCACATTAGATATGGAGACTGATTTTTAACAGCGTGGCCCTTTTGACTTGACATGTTTAGATTGAAAGTCTTTAAGGCAGCTCTACTGAAGGCCTTTAAGGTGACCCGGTCTCAGTCTGTGGTGGTGCCTGATCTTCTAACTCACATTAACAAAGGCCAGGACGAGGAGTTTGACTAGTACGAGATTAACCTTCTGCTGGAGCGCATGCAGGATGACAACCAGGTCATGGTCTCAGAGAATGTGGTGTTTCTCATATAGAGCAGTGCCAATGGACAGCTGCATCTCTTGAAAATTCAGGAACGTAAATTACATTGCAATTATTTATAACATGCCAGCACTTTGTACAGACTACAACATACCAATTATAAACTGTGGGAGCATTAATTTCATTTTTATTTATTTATTTTTATTTTGCTTTTAGATTTATTCATTTTGCAGACACTTACAAACTTACAAATGAGGAATACAAGAAGAAATTCACCTTAAGGAGGCAATGAACATGAGAAGTGCTAGTAATCTAGTAATAATGTTTCTTGGGAATAGTATTTATAAGGTTTTTTCTTTTTTTGATCAGATACATTTTTAATGCAAGTTATGATTCAGTCACTCCAGCTCAGTAATGAAGACACAATCTGGCAAATTCTGGAAATCTCTCTCTCTCTCTCTCTCCACTGAGGCTTCATGATGTATCCTGCATCTCATGGGGATCTTTTAGTCCATGGTCCTTTTAAAAGGAACTTTGGGGTTCTGCAAGAGAAAATTCAGTTTAATGGGAGCAGTTTTGAGAAGATTAATTTGGAAATGCAATAGGTTACAGATTACAAGTTGCCCTATTTATAATGTAATAAATAGTGTATCTATTTCAATTGCTTTATTAAAGTAATGTTACTGATTACATTTGATTATTTTTGATTACTTTTCTAAATTTCAAATGTTTTCAATGGTTAATCATTTTCAAACATTTAAAGGCGTCATATGATGCGATTTCATTTTTTCCTTTCTCTTTGGAGTGTTACAAGCTCTTGGTGCATAAAGAAGATCGGCAAAGTTGCAAAGACTAAAGTCTCAAATCCAAAGAGATATTCTTTATAAAATTTAAGTCAACCATGCCTACCTAAAACGGCTCGTTCTAACACGCCCCCACATGTCTACGTCACGATGTGGGAAGATTTGCATAATGCCGCCCAAATGTTCAGGCAAAGAAAGAAGGTGTAATTTTTATCCTCGCTGTAGTATTGTTGTTGCCGTCGCAATGTCATGAAGGCGCTGTGTGTTTCGTTGTGAAAGCGAAACTACTTTGTTTGGCCTTCCAAAAGAGGACGATATCCGCTTCGTCATGCCTAGAGCTGATCCGTGCTGGTCGCTGAGGAAATACATCAACTTCGCGCTGTGGATTGCCGGATCGGCTTTCACCATGGATGAAGCAGAGTCCAGCCCAGGTCGTCACATGTGGTTGCCGCAAGCTCGCCAGACACTCCTTCATCAAATCCGCCAGCCGCCAGCCTCCGCTCACTCTAGCCCACCTGCCTCCCCTCACTCTAGGTGCCTGCCTTCTCTCACTCAAGCCGCCGGCCTCTGCTCACTCAAGCCCGCTGTGTGTGACACTGTGTTTCGTTGTGAAAGTGAAACTACTTTGTTTGGCCTTCCAAAAGAGGACACGACTAGAAATCAATGGTTAAGTTGTATTTACAACACTGTTCCAGAACAGTTCAACCCAAATATTCAGATGTGTGCAGCACATTTTATGGAGGACTGTTTCCTGATCCTGGTAGAGTAGACTACAATGCCGGCTGTTCTGACTCACAGTCTGTTAGTACGTTTTTTTATATTTAAAGGATTTGCCACTGATGATTAAAATGCGAGTTTTGAGCAGTGTAGAGCAGCGCTTGTTGTTTGTCATTTCTCCAATCACAAATGCAGACATGGTTTTATGTTTACGCGGCGCGTTGCAATGCGTAAAAGACAGTATAAGTCATTATAATCGGTAATTATGTCCCCACTGGGTGCAACAAATGCCTCGTTTATAATGGGTTTTAATGTTTTTGTCTCATCGCTCCGGCCAGACAGGGCATCACAGTATGTTAAGGGGCGTAACATTTCCGTCACACGCTTGAGGTATTCGGCCAATCACAATGCACTGGATAGCTGGCCAATCAGAGCACACCTCGCTTTTCAGACCGATGAACTTTGTAAAAATTTACGCGTTTCAGAAAGGCGGGGCATAGAGGAGAAACAATAATGTACAGTATGTAGAAAATAATGTTTTTTGAACCTTAAACCGCATAAACACATTTCATTACACCAAATACACAAAATAATGTTCTTTTTAGCAACATCATATGACCCCTTTAAAGCAGGCAGTAGTACTCAACACTGATTACTCTCAGACTTTCAAAATTGTTCTTCACTTGAATTATGATTATGATAATTTCATTTTAAAGCACAGCCACCACAATATCAGACTTTATAATACTGATTTATAATTATAAAAAGAAACCATTTAATAGCTGTGATACTGTTTTTGAAATAAAATATTTTCATATATATGGCAGGAAACACTGATATCTAATGATTCCTTGGAAAAGAAAAAAACAGTTAACAAATCTTAAAAAATAAAATATATACATAACCCTAAATATGAAATAAGACATTTGTCCTATTCTGGTCCTAAACTCCTGAAACACTGGAGTCTCATATTTTAGAGAAGTCAATCATATGTATGTGTGTGAAAATATTCAGATAACCCCTTTGTAATTGTTAACATTTTCATAGGTAACTGTAATTTAATTACACCTTTTTTCTCAGTAACTGTAACAGATTACAGTTACATTTATTTTGTAATTAAATTACGTAATTCCATCACATGTAACTAGTTACTCCCCAACACTAAATGGCAGTTACTGTACATCCATTTACATTTAATAATGAATAATGGTAGGCCTACTATTATCAAGAGTGAGAGGAGAAAACTGGTATTTGGATACATACAACCACCTGTCTCTTTGGCTCCTCCTCTGCATCACGGTCATCAATCTCTAATCGCAGGTCTCTGATTTTTGGTCTCCTGGTCTTCAAAAGTCCAGTCACATCTATTTATGAAGTTGAAATTTAAAACTCTTGTCATATTTCATAAGAATTTCACTGGCATTGAATAAGAACTGCAAACCTTCAAGGGAGAGGAGGAAGATGGCATCATGTCCTTTAATAAAGCTTCGACTCTTCAGAAGATCATGTGTGATGTAATTTCTGGGACCATTACCCGGCCCCCGGTAGAATTTACTGCCATCTGTGTCATTGACTAGACTGCCTGCTTTTCGTGGGTTGTCCCAGTAATACGTAACTTTACCCATGGCTGCACAAAGAGAAAAGATACTATTTATTAAACACTTTTGTGACCTGTGCTGGCAAAATGAGTCACGATGAGCAAGTTTTCAAAAATTAGTTATTTTTCACATTTCACATTCTCCATTAAAAGGCCTTCAAAAGGCCTTCATAAATTGTTGTAATCAGATGAAAATGACTGAGCTACACCCTTTTGAAGTCGAAAGAGTCAGCCGTGTGTGTCAGGATCCTGCCCTGACAGTCTTGTCTGTCCTGTCTTTGTTTAATGTATCTTTGTTTATTTTGTGCCTGAGCACATGGCTGTGTCTTTGTTTGTGTTGGCCATGTGCTCTTGTCCTGCCTCCTCATTTTCAATCACCACGCCCCCTTGTTTAGTCCTTGTTTGTCCAATTGTGTTCACCTGATCCTCGTGTGCTCTGATCCCTTGATATTGTGCTCATTTCCCTCTAGTCTTTGCTGGTTTGTTTTGTGTGTGCATTCGCTGTGTTATTGTCTTTAGCCTTGTTAGCGCATACCATTCAGTATATTGCATCCAGTTTAGTTTCCCCTCTTGTTAGTTCTAGATTTTTGTTCCTGTGTTTAGTCTACAGTCTAGTTACAGTCCTAGTGGTTTAATTCTTTTGTTTTAGTTCCTGAACCTTTTTTTTTTTTTTTTCTAGTTTTTAGCAAGGTATCTATCTTTATATTTTGTTTGTAGTTGGAGTAATTTTTCCCTAGCTTTTTCCTTTTGGTTTCAGAAGTTCCTCCTTTTTTTTTTTTCTAGTACTTATTTTATGTTTTTTTTTTTCCTTTCAGTTTTATTTCCCTATAGTCAGTTTTGCAGGTTTCTACTTTTGATCTGTGTATCTCTTGTCTCTCCTGTTGTCTTGTCTTTCAGTGTGTCTGTCGAGTTGGTTCCTGCCCGGCTTCCTGAGTCCTCCCTGGTCGCTGATTCTTCTGACCTGGCAGACAGTTTGGTGCTTCAAGAGTTGCCAAGCCTGTGGTTCCTTGAGCTGCTACCTAGTCCCCTTTTGCCACGGAGTCTGGAGCTACCCTCATCCCGGACCAGCCTGTTCTCCAGTTGTGTGCCCTGCCTTATTGTGTGGACTGTCTTCCTGCCTCATCCTTTTGTGCTCTAATTTTGTTAATAAACTGTTTCCGCTGTCCATTCTGCATTTAGGTCCTCCCTTGACAAACCGTGACAGTGTGAGGCACTTTTATGGCTGGATGTGCTTTATTACACTTTTGGACTAATGAACTGCAACACCTGCTGACTGCCATTAAACAGCTTGGAAGATCAAAGACAATTTAATATAACGCCGATTGGATTCATCTGAAAGAAGGAAGTCATATACGCCTAGGATGGCTTGAGTAAATAATGGGCTGATTTTCATTTGAGTGAACTATCCCTTTAAGACCTACTGTAATGCATGGATTTAATGTAATTTTACACATCAGCCGTTTTTCACCAGCAGTTCCATAAACGTTAAGGAACTTAAGACCTAACAGATTATGTTTGCGTGAACACTTTAATACTGTAATCAAAGCCACTAGAAAGCAAGCCTGCAACCATTAACAAAAAAAAAAAAGCGGAACGGCTAACGTTTCCAGTCTGGCAGTACGTGGGGAAAAGAGACCAGAGGCTTTTTTTTTTTTTTTAATAAATGGATGTCAATGGAGCAGGGGCTTCACTACGTAGAATAAACAGCTGTCTAAAGGAAACGGCTTATCTGCTAATCTTCAACATGTTTTACACTAAACAATACTTTTGGATTGAACCATTTTTAGACCTAGAATTAAACGAGACGGCCTTCGTAGGACAGGCGGAAAGGAAGTATCACTTTGCTATGCCAACACATCCTTGCGCTCTCACACTACTTAAATGAAGGAAAATAATTTCTAAATTTGGAAAGTAATTTGAAAAAAAATGCTTTTACTTGTTTTATTTTGTTCAATGTTTGAGGAGCTGCAGCGTACCTACAGCAGGCATCTATTAGAGGAAAAAAAGGAGGATATTAAAAACAAAGTTTATCTGTTTTTACCGAGGCGAATTAAGGGAAGTTGTAAACCCCACATCTGCGCTGGTGTGTACGTTACATCTGCCTGCGCTGACATTTTTCAAATTAACAACGGTTGTTCACGGCGCCGCAAAGAATTGTGGGTTATCTGTAGCAGCGAAGGATACACCTCATGCATCCTCCGAATTCCTGTGAAAGAAGGTCGCATTCGGAGTGTCCTACTTGCTTTTCTGAAATGAGACAGCATCGATGACGTATGCAGCCTTCGAATGCGACCTCCGGAGGGTGCAGCCTTCTAAATGAGACGCAGCTACTGACTTTTTGCGACAGCTGGCATTCAGCTTACGGCACTTCCTATTCATTCCTATGGTATCCGTAAACGGCGATTGAGTGTCGTGCAACTCTGACTGAAATTCAATGACATCAAGGCTGTAGTGTGGTTGGTTATTAGGGGACACGTAATCCAAGTTAGCCATTACGCTTTCTCCAATAGTAAGTAATACAGACCCTCTCATCTCCCTACAGTAGGACAATCTCTGCTGTAATTCTGTGTATATTTATCGGGATCGCGCGCTGCCGGAAATGCCTTTTATGCAGGTGCTACGGATGACAGTCAGTGCGAGAAGCGAGTGGAGAAAAGGACCCCTCTAAAAAAAAAAATAAAGATTATTTTAGATGCTTAATTACTATTTGGAGCATTGGGATCGCTAGACAAGGGCTTAATGAACTCCTTTTTGTGAAAACCCCAAATCTGACTAAAATCTACATTTTTATTTTTTTCACTTTTTTTTTTTTCATTCTGACTCATTTTGCCAGCACAGGTCACGTTTTGTAGACTTATCTCTAAATAATCTGTAACCAAGTATCTGTACTTAGCACATCAGCATTAATGGCTCATAAAAATGACTAATATCTATAACTTTGTGTCTTACAGTCAGTGGAGGTCTTGGTTGGATCTGTAGTGATCATCCTAATGTTGTTCATGCGATGTTGGATGTCTGGATTCTGGTCCATCAGCTCCATGGATGCCTGACGCCATGGACATGGCCATTGGAGATTGTCATTTTTTTTTTTTCCTTTCAGTTTTATTTCCCTATAGTCAGTTTTGCAGGTTTCTACTTTTGATCTGTGTATCTCTTGTCTCTCCTGTTGTCTTGTCTTTCAGTGTGTCTGTCGAGTTGGTTCCTGCCCGGCTTCCTGAGTCCTCCCTGGTCGCTGATTCTTCTGACCTGGCAGACAGTTTGGTGCTTCAAGAGTTGCCAAGCCTGTGGTTCCTTGAGCTGCTACCTAGTCCCCTTTTGCCACGGAGTACCCTCATCCCCTCATCCCGGACCAGCCTGTTCTCCAGTTGTGTGCCCTGCCTTATTGTGTGGACTGTCTTCCTGCCTCGTGCTCTAATGTTTCCGCTGTCCATTCTGCATTTAGGTCCTCCCTTGACAAACCGTGACAGTGTGAGGCACTTTTATGGCTGGATGTGCTTTATTACACTTTTGGACTAATGAACTGCAACACCTGCTGACTGCCATTAAACAGCTTGGAAGATCAAAGACAATTTAATATAACGCCGATTGGATTCATCTGAAAGAAGGAAGTCATATACGCCTAGGATGGCTTGAGTAAATAATGGGCTGATTTTCATTTGAGTGAACTATCCCTTTAAGACCTACTGTAATGCATGGATTTAATGTAATTTTACACATCAGCCGTTTTTCACCAGCAGTTCCATAAACGTTAAGGAACTTAAGACCTAACAGATTATGTTTGCGTGAACACTTTAATACTGTAATCAAAGCCACTAGAAAGCAAGCCTGCAACCATTAACAAAAAAAAAAAAGCGGAACGGCTAACGTTTCCAGTCTGGCAGTACGTGGGGAAAAGAGACCAGAGGCTTTTTTTTTTTTTTAATAAATGGATGTCAATGGAGCAGGGGCTTCACTACGTAGAATAAACAGCTGTCTAAAGGAAACGGCTTATCTGCTAATCTTCAACATGTTTTACACTAAACAATACTTTTGGATTGAACCATTTTTAGACCTAGAATTAAACGAGACGGCCTTCGTAGGACAGGCGGAAAGGAAGTATCACTTTGCTATGCCAACACATCCTTGCGCTCTCACACTACTTAAATGAAGGAAAATAATTTCTAAATTTGGAAAGTAATTTGAAAAAAAATGCTTTTACTTGTTTTATTTTGTTCAATGTTTGAGGAGCTGCAGCGTACCTACAGCAGGCATCTATTAGAGGAAAAAATGGAGGATATTAAAAACAAAGTTTATCTGTTTTTACCGAGGCGAATTAAGGGAAGTTGTAAACCCCACATCTGCGCTGGTGTGTACGTTACATCTGCCTGCGCTGACATTTTTCAAATTAACAACGGTTGTTCACGGCGCCGCAAAGAATTGTGGGTTATCTGTAGCAGCGAAGGATACACCTCATGCATCCTCCGAATTCCTGTGAAAGAAGGTCGCATTCGGAGTGTCCTACTTGCTTTTCTGAAATGAGACAGCCTCGATGACGTATGCAGCCTTCGAATGCGACCTCCGGAGGGTGCAGCCTTCTAAATGAGACGCAGCTACTGACTTTTTGCGACAGCTGGCATTCAGCTTACGGCACTTCCTATTCATTCCTATGGTATCCGTAAACGGCGATTGAGTGTCGTGCAACTCTGACTGAAATTCAATGACATCAAGGCTGTAGTGTGGTTGGTTATTAGGGGACACGTAATCCAAGTTAGCCATTACGCTTTCTCCAATAGTAAGTAATACAGACCCTCTCATCTCCCTACAGTAGGACAATCTCTGCTGTAATTCTGTGTATATTTATCGGGATCGCGCGCTGCCGGAAATGCCTTTTATGCAGGTGCTACGGATGACAGTCAGTGCGAGAAGCGAGTGGAGAAAAGGACCCCTCTAAAAAAAAAAATAAAGATTATTTTAGATGCTTAATTACTATTTGGAGCATTGGGATCGCTAGACAAGGGCTTAATGAACTCCTTTTTGTGAAAACCCCAAATCTGACTAAAATCTACATTTTTATTTTTTTCACTTTTTTTTTTTTCATTCTGACTCATTTTGCCAGCACAGGTCACGTTTTGTAGACTTATCTCTAAATAATCTGTAACCAAGTATCTGTACTTAGCACATCAGCATTAATGGCTCATAAAAATGACTAATATCTATAACTTTGTGTCTTACAGTCAGTGGAGGTCTTGGTTGGATCTGTAGTGATCATCCTAATGTTGTTCATGCGATGTTGGATGTCTGGATTCTGGTCCATCAGCTCCATGGATGCCTGACGCCACGGACATGGCCATTGGAGATTGTCATCGTTGGGTCCAGAGGTCAAGTGGAAGTAGATTGCCATTTTATTTGGACTATCCTTCAAGCCATTAATGTACAAGCCAATCTGAAATGAGTAACCATCTGGGGATAGGAAGCGAGGGCTGTAGGTTTTGGAACCGGCAGGGGTTGTAGCGAGAAGGCTGGTAAAATTACGAATGCGCCAAGTGTATTGAGGACACTTGGTCTCTGAGAGGTTGATGTCATCCAGAGACAGACCACTCTTTGATGGTTTTCTTCCTTTAACTCCTTCAAACACCACTCTGAATTTATCAGAGACATCTAGCGTAACATGGTATAGTTCCCAGGAGCCTTGAAGTCCACCTAGGTTGTACAAGTATAAGTTACCCATAGGCTAAAAGGATTTATCTATTGGTGTTTTAAACCATAAATAATTATTACCACTGATCTTCTGAATGAGTCTCAGGGCTCCTTTAGGGTTTTCAGCGGTGTATTCACGCACCCAGATTTTTAGCTGGTCATCAACGCCCCCGCTGTTGTAGTGATAGAACTGCAGGCATTGGGAGCGTCTTTTGGGGTGAAAGAGGCGACTTTGCAGGTAAGCCTTGTCACCCTGGGTTCCTGTGGCTGTGCTGAAATGCATGAAGAACCCAACTCCTGTGGAAGTATAAACTTTATTAGATAATAGACCATTAAGCAAGCCTCTTCACTTTCTCTTTGGTCCTTATAATGGAGTTTAAAGATGATTTTACATGTCATATTGCAATCCTTGACAAGAAATGTCTAGAGAACGTCAAATAATACTTTCTTATGGTATCAGTAAAATGTGTTTATCATGAAGACCAAAGTGCCACCATCATAAAAGAGGTATCAGTGCAGGATTATGGACTATGAATTATTCAACTTTTTGTGACACCAACCCATTTAACCCATTTGTGCCCAAATTTTTTTGAACGGTTTCATGCATATAGTCATATTAATAGTGTCCTATGTGAACATGTTCAGCATTTTTTTTCGCCCAGGTTTTAGTTTTTTTTTTTTGTTTGTTTTTTCTTGAAAATCATATTTGAATGTGCGGCAACTATAGTTGCCCGTGGGAAAATATGTTGTATGCACCCCTTCAATGTCAAATTTGAATAGGAGGAGAACTTTTGGCTTCTAACTCAAAATAACTGCTTTCAACAGATCAATCTTTATTCATAAACAAATTTATCATGCATAAAAGTCGAAGAACATTCAATGCAAACCCCAAAAAAGTTGCATCTAGCTTATAATCTCTTGAATATGATAACACACCAATTTTATTTGGATTAAAGTGGAGGAACATAGTGCAGAACAAAGTGCAGCCATTAAGTTGCCCCAACAGGGTATTGTGTATCAAAAAGTTAAATGAAAATAAATAAATAAAAATAAATAGAATGAAGAAAATATTACATCTATACAATAAAAAAGGTATACCTGAAAGAAAATTTTGAATTTAACTGTTTGGTTACCAACATTCTGCAAAATATCTTCTTTTGTGCTCAACAGAAGAAAGAATCTCATAGGTTTGCAACTTGAGGGTGATTACATGACACAATTTCCATTTTTGGGTGAACTTTCCCTTACGTAAGCAGTTTTAGTATAAGTAGCCTACAAGGAGTACTGCATTGAAGGTACTAGTCGTTTTATAAATTTACATAAACATATTTGCATGTGATGTAAATATGTAAAATATCATATTTTATGAATAGGCACATATTGATTAGGTCAAATGGATTAACCCTGACAAAAGTCCTTTATTCATGAAATTAATTATATTATTTTTAAATATATGATTATTTAAATATTTTATTTATTTATGTTATATTTGTTATTATAGTATATTATATTTATTTGTTTATATATTTTGTTTATTTATTTACTTATTATTGAAAGTGCAGGTATTTTCATTCTTAGAGGTGTGTTATTTAAATTAAAATAAATTGAATGAAGAAAATATTACAAAAATATATAATAAAAAAAAGCATACCTGAAAGAAATTTTCTGCACATTTTTTAAGGCCCATAGTATTCAATGGCTGACTGTAGTAGGTGATTTCATATAATACTGTAAATGTAAACTCATTACTTGTCTGAATTTCAACATTATAATGGAATCATAAGCTACTAGTCATAAAATGAATTAGGGTCCTTGACCAATTAGAATGAAACGCATCCAAACTGGATAAAGGGGCCTCAATATTTTGCCCCTTACAAGACATAATGTCATAAAAGTGAGAAACAATTATCTACAGCATAATGCGTTACCTCTTTATCTTTCCATTCTTCCTTTTGTGTGACTGACTGAAGTTTGTAAACTGCTGCTGTCAATTGAAAACTGGAATATACCCCATTTCCCCATGATATGTACTTACAAGTCATTTGCCCACCGGTAACTATAGTTGCCGCTTGGACTTTTGACTAAGTATACAAAAAAACTATAGATCTCCTGGAATGCGAAATTCACTTATCTCATTTGCATGAAGCTTTATTGCTAGTGATCATGTGGCTCAAAAATGGTTTTCTTTGTAAATAAATGCAAAATTAGGATGAATCCTGCTTTTCTGGTTAGGGGTGTTCATACCTTGACATTGACCCAGGTTGGTGTAATCCGTCTGTGGACCGCCCTCTACCATTTGTACACGAGCCCACTTGGCATTTCCACCATCACCCTGGATCATACCACAGATATTTGGCTCCTCAAAGTGGCAAGAGTCCAGAAAAGTTGAGGCTGTAGCTGGAAGAATTATGAAAAATATTTAGGGCAAGATGAGTGAGAGAAGCAAAGTATTAGTTGAGCAAGTAGTCTTTATCTTATCAGTCAGATTAATGTCAATATATTTATACAAAAAATAATGGAGGATTATTCAGTCGAGTCTTCCACAGAAAGTGCACTAATCATAAACTTACTACAGTTGTATAGCCGGTTCAGCTTTAGCAGGTCACTGTCATTAAACTCCATGCGTTGACCAATCACATCCAAGAATTCTGGTATTTTGGTAACAATGGTTGGCTTACTGCCTTTGCTGAAGGATGTTTTACTGTAGTGCATGACTGAACCATAATCATAGGGCACACCGAGAGAGCTTGACACAGTTTCATCATATGAATTAAAGTTGTGCTTATCATCTAAGTAAGAAACAAATGGCGAAACAGTTAATGAACAAATTAGTTTGTATTTAATATGGGAATATATAGATTTTATGAGTTTGGCAAGACAGAATGATGTTATTATTGATCCGAGTATTTAAGAATTCAATAGTTACCCTCTTGAATCTGGTCCCACATGATGGTGACATAGTCGTCTCTGTCAGATCTGGACTGCTCGTGCCAGAAACCCAGCGCATGCAGAAACTCGTGCTCCACTGTTCCTAAACTGTCACATTTTGCACCAATTGACAACTCTTGTTTCCCAATCTGTCGATTCCCCACCTTTGAGTAACATCTGATTGAACATAAAAACATGACCTTTTCATCATACCTGAATTTCTCCTTTTTGCAAAAATATACAGTCAGTGCAATAAAAGTCCCAATGTTTGCACATGCTTGAAAAGGTCTAACATGCTTATTTGCCTAAAATATTCTTTAATAAATTTAAGTGATTAAAGATCCACTGCAGTGCCTTGAAATGTCACAATTTTCAAACTACACATCCTCAGCATCATTATAGTCACTGCTTTGCTTTAGTAACAGTCTCAAATTGAAACTAAATGGGAAATCTATTAGACTGTGGCTGTCATAAGCTGTCAAATGTGCCTTTACTGAACTCAACAGCTCTGACCCAAGCTGTGATATAAACAAAAGGCTACTGGCTATTTCAAAAGGAGGCTTCATAGGCTTCTCGCTATGTATTCCTGTCTTCCCGTTTCAGCTAAAATTACGTCAACTCATAGAATAATATGTACGCTGTTTGAATTGTTCCCTATATCCTATATAGTGCACTACATGCCATCCACCATACAGAAACTACTATGTGAACAGGGCCGTGTGAAGATGGTGAGTTAAGCAGTTGATTTTTTTTCAAAGCTTGTGACAGTTGTTCCCAAACGTTTGCTTGAAGTAAGTAATTCCCACTGTTGTTCATCAAGATGTCTTCACAAAAACTGATTGAACCTGCCAAGCTAAAACTAGACCCCAAAGGGAAAGATTCCTTGCCCAATGTTGAAAAGAAAGATGAAGCAAAAGTAGTGGAGCAAAATAAAAGAGAATGCGGAGATGGCTAATGAAACCATTTTGGAGGCGATATTAAATCTGGAAAGGAGGGTGCATGAGAAGCTGGTGGATTTAAGTGAAAAATCCAAACAAAGCAGCGCCATGATTGTAAGCCTAATGAAGGCGATTCAGTTCAACACGGAAGAGGTGAATGAGTGCAAAAAAAGAGTTAAGGACTTCGCAAGAATCGTGATCTTAAGGAGAGGGTTAGAGAACAGGAAAGATATAGAATGAGGTGGTGCCTCCATATCAAAGGCATAGAAGAGAAAAAAGATGAAGATATTAGATAATTTGTCAATCCATAATGTTAGATTAGATTTACTTGATTGTGGTGAGTTGGATTTAATTTTTTTTTAGATTACTATAAAGCATTTGATGCTGTTGAGCATCCTTTTTTTTTTTTTTTTTTTTTTTTTTAAAGCATTTTGGTTTTGGAGTAAGATTTAAAAATTGAATTGAAATGTTATATAATGGTATCAATTAGCTCTAGGTCATGGAACCTGCAAAATATTCCCCAACTATAAGGGGAATTCATGAAGGTTGTGGTAGCTCTCTATGACTGTTTATAATGGTTGCAGAGCTATTATCTATATTGATTAAAAAATAATAATGATATTGTGTTGGATAGGCAAACAATAACATGGCATATTAATTTTCATAGATAAATGTAAATCAATATTAAATCAATGGCTGCAGAGGGATCTTAAAATCTTTGGTTATTTTGTTATAAGTTATAAGTTATTTTGTCTAAAATGGATAGTTTGTCCATACTCGTATACCCAGCCTTCTCCTTATCCATATCAACATGAAATATTAAAGCAATAAATAAGACAAATGTAAATTTATTTGGAGAAATAAATGTCAGTACATAAAAAAGGATAACATGATTAAAAAGTATGAAAATCATTAATTCGTAATAACCACTCTTTTTGGTTTATTGTCCCCTGTGCAATCTTTAAAAACGTGGATGGAATACGTTTCTTTCTATGTTGTGATTTTGAGTGTTCAGTGAAACTTCTATTAGCAAGTGCTGCTTTATTGAAAACTATTGTTCAAGAATAACTTCACACCTCACAATACTCCAGTTTGGAATAATAGATACATAAAGTTAGGACGAAAGTCTTTTCTTTTTCTTTTTTCTCTCTCGAGGATTGAAAATCCAAAGGGATTTGAGCTATTGAAATTCCAACTGCAGTGTACTGTTAATATTTATAATAGAATGATTATAGCCATTCCAGTTGCTTTAAGATTAATGGTCAAGTAAGATACATTGAACTTCCAGGTTTCCCCAGAATTGAGGCAGCTTTCCATAGAAGGTCATAATTTTTGTTAGAAAAAATGTACAAATATACTTATTCAAAATTTTAGTTTACAGGCTTACCCTAACCCAGTTAGACTGGAATGCGTGCCTAAAGATTTCGATATGGTTGGAAAATAATATCTGTCTTTCCCCCTTCCCTCCTAAAGCTAAAGAGGTTAGCTTCAAGATTCTAAATGAGATTTATTCTACCAACTAATTTTTAAGACGGAAATTTAATTTTGATGTAAATAATTGTGTTTTTTGTGAAACAAGTACTGAAACTTTAGACCATGTTTTTCTTTTTGTGTGATATGGTGCAGCCTTTGTGAAGAGAGGTGCAAAACTGGTTATGTTCAAGGAATGTTACATTTCCACCCCTCAATGTGAAGGTATCAGGTTTGGTATTTGTCTTGAAAACAAAGAGTTTGAATTTGTTATTAATTTCTTGTAATGTTTTATGAAGTTTTTTTATTCGCAAGTGCAGATGGTTTAAATCTAAACCCAACTTTATCAAATGGTGGAATGAGGTAAAACTCTTATACACATTTTTAAAATTTGTTAAAAACAAGAAAGCCCTTAAGTTGACTTCTCTCTTGGATTTGTATAAATTAATTTATCAAAAACTTTTGTTGTATTTCAATTTCTTTTTGATTCATTTTATTTGTGGTTGGCTTATTTTATTTTGACTATTTAATTTACATTTTATTTTTGGTAGTGCTCAAACTAGGCTGAACAAGATTGGTTATATTTTGGAATGTGATTATGTACCTTGTTTGGTTGTAAAATTGATGTAATACCACTGTCACGAATCAAGCCTCTGTGGTTCCCTCTGATCACCACCAGAGGAAACCGTCACCGGAGTACTAACTGTTCTTGCGGACTTCAATTCCCATCACCCCGTACCTGAGACTGATTACCTGTGCAGGTGCTGATCATTATCCTTACTATTTAATCAGTGCCTACCCTAACCTCTGTGTGAAGTCTGTTTATACCCGTCTGATTGTTCTCTGCCTGCCTCTTTAACCTTGTCTGTCTATTGGATTTGTTCTATTCTCTGTCTGCCGCCTGCCTCGACCCTTTGCACGGACTCCGGTTATGATTCTGCCTTGCCTATATTGCCCTTGAATACTGTTGATTTAACTTTGCCTGTTTGACTCCTCGTACTGTTTGTTAATAAAGCTGCACATGGATCCCAACGTCATTGAATCTTCATTACAACCACTACTACTACTACAGATCACTTCACATGATGGAAACGCCTTTTGCCTTGCATAAAATAAATAGATTTGATTAGTTATAATAATGAGTGTAATTTAATTTGACGTTAAAATATGTTCTTTAATCTCAGTAGGCCTACTGCTAGTTTATGGGCAGGTTTTGGAGCTCGCAGCTCCCCCGCGAACAGTAGCCCTTCACCAGATCAGATTTCGCCGGCATACCGGCACGAGAATTAGTACTATTTCTGTAAAAAGCGATTACAGAGAACGGTTGAATACACTTAAATTAAAATGCTACTTTTAAATGTTACTTTTTATGTCTAAAATGCTTGTTTAAATTTAAATGTATATAATATTGTAAACTATGCTGTATTCACCCAAATAAATTCAATTTGTCTTGTATTTTGTCCATGTGTTCCTGCTTAACAATAAATGTTAATCTTTTGATTATTGCTGTTGCCTATAGTAATTCTGAGTGTGATTTTTAATTTCCAGCCCATTTTAAGCCAGCAATATAATAATTTTTAAACAATAGTTGACTTCAATAGACTATGTTCTTTAATCTCAGTAGGCCTACTGCTAGTTTATGGGCAGGTTTTGGAGCTCGCAGCTCCCCCGCGAACAGTAGCCCTTCACCAGATCAGATTTCGCCGGCATACCGGCACGAGAATTAGTACTATTTCTGTAAAAAGCGATTACAGAGAACGGTTGAATACACTTAAATTAAAATGCTACTTTTAAATGTTACTTTTTATGTCTAAAATGCTTGTTTAAATTTAAATGTATATAATATTGTAAACTATGCTGTATTCACCCAAATAAATTCAATTTGTCTTGTATTTTGTCCATGTGTTCCTGCTTAACAATAAATGTTCATCTTTTGATTATTGCTGTTGCCTATAGTAATTCTGAGTGTGATTTTTAATTTCCAGCCCATTTTAAGCCAGCAATATAATAATTTTTAAACAATAGTTGACTTAAATAAAATAACCCGGTATGTTTGGTAAAAAACATTTAACCCAACCAGCTGGGTCAAAATAACTAAATATTGGTTTTCTGTCCAATATTTACCCAGCGCTGGGTTGCCAAATAACCCAGGTTGGGTTGATTTTAACCCAGCATTTTTTAGAGCGTAGCCTAGGGGGCGGGGCACTTCCGATTCTAGAAAGCATTTGATTGGACAGAAAGTTTGATGAGAAGCTAAAAAATCGTTGATCCATTTTTACGGAAGTTAGAGTCTGTAAGTTTTGAATTATTATATCTTCTAAATGCAAATTGTGTCATTGTTTTGGAGCACACTATAGCTTATAGATAACATATTCATACTAAAAAACAAAAAAACTTCAATTTTGATTTCATAGGGACTTTAAAAATAAGATTACAAATAATTTGGTAGGTTTTTGTTTAACCAGCTGGGTCAAAATAACTAAATATTGGTTTTCTGTCCAATATTTACCCAGCGCTGGGTTGCCAAATAACCCAGGTTGGGTTGATTTTAACCCAGCATTTTTTAGAGCGTAGCCTAGGGGGCGGGGCACTTCCGATTCTAGAAAGCATTTGATTGGACAGAAAGTTTGATGAGAAGCTAAAAAATCGTTGATCCATTTTTACGGAAGTTACAGTCTGTAAGTTTTGAATTATTATATCTTCTAAATGCAAATTGTGTCATTGTTTTGGAGCACACTATAGCTTATAGATAACATATTCATACTAAAAAACAAAAAAAACTTCAATTTTGATTTCATAGGGACTTTAAAAATAAGATTACAAATCATTTGGTAGGTTTTTGTTTTAAAAAAAAAGTGGCATCCATTGACATAAATGTGAATAGAATTTTGATTATTGCACAATGTGTGAAGATGAGTTTAAATGTGTGTAGTGTTTTGAAGTTTTCTTACCCATCGCCTTTAAATATGAAAATGTAGTTTGGCTCTCTACCCCAGGGTTTAAAGTCAATACAGGTCTTGAGTCTGAATTGCTCAAATGCTTTCAGTATCACACCTTTAGCATTGATGTCTATATATAAAAAAACAGAACAGAAAAGAAAGACAGAAAAAAGAGAGGACAGTGAGTGAGTAATTTGGAGCAAATATGAAGTTAGAGTTAGAATATCAGATACAGGTCAAAACATAAATTCAACGGAATTGAATCAGTTATTATTATATATTCACAGACCAAGGCTGCTGTCTAGGACGTACGGTACAGTGGTCGGCCAACGATACTTTTCACCCAGAATAGTGTTTCGGTCTTCTCCCTGTTAAATATGAACCAAACATGGATTTATTTTATTTAAATAAAAAAAAATTATTTTGTTTTGTGTGTTGTTTAGTGTATCTTACTGTATTTACACATTAGTTTGACCTCATGAGGTTAATGTTGAAATTTTCTGAAGATTAAGAATGTCCTAAAAAATTATTTTATTATTTTTCAGGCCCGGAGATTCAGGCCCTACTTTGTATCCTGTTTGTGGAAAGTGGCATGAGAATTTGCTCTAAGAAAACAATGACCTCATTTATCAGAATGTCTCCTTCCACCAGGTCAAGTCCTGCCGCTGTTGAATGAGACAGCAGTTAATGGAAAACTGTTATAGAAATGATGCTACAGATTTAAGATATGATATTAATGTTTCCACAAACCTTCATTTATTTCAAATATATCCTGGTCTTTTCCATTATCCACATCAATCTCTGTACTGCCTACAAAAAACGTTAAATTCAGAACATATTATATAAATAGAAATAAAATAAACAGTTGTGATTATTGAATATATTTTTATATAAAAAAAGATGTGATTGTTATGACTCACCTGTGAGTGAAGATGTTGGCTTTGAAAGAAAACATTTGAGAGATAAGTGTCAAAGGTATCAATTTACAACAACAACCTACAATGCAAGCTTTGATATTGTATGAAATAACCACAAACTATCATAAAACTCATCCAGTCTTGAACAAGGTCATTGTATTTTAATATAACAATAGCTGTGTTAGTTTTGCTTTAGCACAATATTAATCAACACATGATCACAACATTTTTGTTTCTATAATATCTGAATTCTACACTCACCAAACTCAGGGCTGTGGCACATACGCACAGAATCAGCAATGCATGTAGAGACGCCATGAGAACTTCACTCTGAGACGCTCTCTTCAGAACATCAGTGCATTGTGTATTAACCAATTTATAGAACAAAAGAGCTTAGTCTGCAATGATACGAGTTTGTATCCGATAGTTTATGATTTATTACACTAATGGTAAACTTGACATTATTAGACATGATAAAAGTAATTATTTATAATGATTTGGCTAAGTATCTCTTAACCAGTTTAATGCAACAGTTCACCTAAAATGAAAATTCGCTGAAGATTTACTCACCTTGTTATGGAAAAATGTTTCCAATTCTTATTGTGAGGCTATAACTCAGAGAGTATTGTAGAATAAGAAAAAACAGGGTTTATTCTTGCAAGAAAGTCAGACAATCATACAGAGCATCTGCACAGTGTGTGACAAAGAGGAACACTTCGACTCAGTATTTATATCCCAATCAAACCAGGATGTTTCTATCTCATCCAATCATAATGTATACTCAACATATGTCTCCTTTTAGGGTATCTATTTTCCCTCAGACTAGGGTTGATTAAGTATTTAATGCAAAGCATCCTCTTCGAAGTTAGGGTGTAGGGTGTTGTAAAAGAAAACAACATTTCTCGTTTCGCACTTGTCTCGCACCATTTCAACATG
Source organism: Sinocyclocheilus grahami (assembly GCF_001515645.1). Classification (NCBI taxonomy): domain Eukaryota; kingdom Metazoa; phylum Chordata; class Actinopteri; order Cypriniformes; family Cyprinidae; genus Sinocyclocheilus; species Sinocyclocheilus grahami. The sequence goes on along the minus strand of NW_015505214.1, from coordinate 8,012 downwards.
AGCATAAAAAAATGTGACCCTGGACCACATAATCAGTCATGAGGGTCAATTTTTTTAAATTGAGATTTTTACATCATAGGATTTACATTGATGTATGGTTTGTTATGATAGGACAATATTTGGCCGAGATACAACTATTTGAAAATCCAGAATCTGAGGGTGCAAAAAAATCAAAATATTGAGAAAATCACCTTTAAAGTTGTACAAAGGAAGTCCTTAGCAATGCATATTACTAATCAAAAATGAAGTTTTGATATATTTACGGTAGGAAATTTACAAAATATCTTCATGGAACATGATCTTTACTTAATATCCTAATGATTTTTGGCAATAAAAAAAAAATCGACAATTTTGACCCATACAATGTATTGTTGGCTATTGTTACAAATATACCCTTGCTACTTATGACTGTTTTTGTGGTCCAGGGTCACAAATGAGCATCAGGATGCTTTTAGCTCAAGTATTAAAATTTCCATAACACACCGTCCTTTTGATTATTCTTTAATCATTCAGGATATACAACCATCAGGACATCTAGCATGTTAATATACCAGGATTCAAAACATACCATCATTAACGGGAAATGCATTTACATCTTTACACTAGCAAACTGAGGGGAGCTTTTCCATATATCGTTCTTACACAATTGTTTTTTTTGTCATTATCTGATGAACTTGAACTAGTACTAAATCTTGGGGGTTTAGTCACCCATGGTGGAATAGGGACTAAATCTGGGAAATCATCATCATCATTTTTGAGCACCTGTATATACATCATCATTTGGTGATGTATACACATTTTTTTCTCCATGGCTTCTTCTCCTCCATTGTTGCAAAGGTCTGCACATCTGAAATAGATTCAGAAAGTTAAATCATTAGGCAGTTATTTGCAAGCCTTTGTTAATGCCACTAGTTTAGCCTCTTGGGCTGAATAGTGAGACTGCAATGACCCCGACAAAAGCACATCATGTTCCGTAGTTACAGTATAGCCAACCTTGTTTTGCCTGTCTCAGGGTCTCTAGAGGCTTACCCCTCAACAAAAAGTATCATGTCAGCATTGTCAAAGGGGGTCTCTCTGAGGTCTGGCCACAGCTTGCAAACAGCTTCAAGCACAGTTACACAGCAAAGTTCTTCCTCCTGCCCCTCTTTTGGTAACAGAGTGGTAATGTTCAACAGAGAGCAGCGTTTACAGTGTGGTATCTTAGCCAGCGAGCAGTAGACAGATGTGAAGTTTTCTGTTTCATCAGAATCATTGACACAGCGTGTAAAACCAGCAGTGTGACATCAGCATAACCAATGATTTCTTGGGAAGCCATTATGTCTTTTTCTGCAGCTGCTACTAGGGCTGTCGCGATAACCGCAATACTGCGCTATTGACGAGCAAACCGCAGAGGAATGCAAGAACCGCAGCAACCGCAATTTTTCCGTGTTTTATTTTTTCGTAAGGTTATGCCCTTCTCGTTTTACAGTTCATGCATGTGGACTGAATATTAAACAAGTTAGTAATGATAACATAATATGTACCATGCTGATTTGTACAGAGGCTCCGTAGATTTGCACTTAACAAGCCTAAACAGACAGTGAATGAGAGAGAGATCGACTGAGCGCGTGCGATTACTTGCGTCTGTCCTCCAGGCAGAGTCATATTTGTGAAAATAGGTTGTCATGTCCAAGGAAAGCAAAATCTCTGTCTTAGCATCGATGCATAGCTGGTCAGCTGAGCCTTCTAAAGTGGCGCTCAAAGTTAAAATGATTTCAACAGCATGTTTCATTACGTCTCTATGAATTAATGAATCAGCGTTTTTGAACATGTAGTCCACCACCTTGTGGCGTAACACTGTAACTGCACTGACTGACAGCCCGTCTAGAACGCGCGCAGGAGGAAACATCAATAGAAAGTCTCTTGTCCAGTCAGATTAGAAAATCAGATTACAACTAGGCTAACTGCTATACATATAGGCTAACGATAGCCTAACGATCTTATTGTCAGGTTAAATGTTCTGTTATGTGGACCGTTATTTTGTCGTTCTCTTCTGTTTACTTCACTTCCTGTTTCAGCGCTATTTGGTTTCGGTTTCATTGTCTTCTGATTATGACCTCGTTAGTTATATCGTAACA
>NW_015505214.1:0-5781 GCF_001515645.1 Sinocyclocheilus grahami | reverse complement strand
ATATATATGTATGTGTGTGTATATGTATGGCAGTAAAACTGCATACCGCGCTATTGAGCCACTCAAAATTACCGCAAGGGAAATTCCCTCACCGCGACAGCCCTAGCTGCTACTGCCTGTAAGCTTGTTGGCAACCTGGCAGCCACAGGATCTAATTTTCTAGAAAAATAAGCTACTGGTCTCAACCTGCACCCATGGTTCTGCAACTGCACAGATGTCATACAGCCATTTCTTTCATCCACAGTCTGCACAAATGGGTGTGTCAAGTCAGGCAGACCTAGAGAGGGTGCGCTCTGTAATTTAAATTTTAAACTTATGAAGATATTTTCTGCCTCCTTAGTCCATTTCACTTTGTCATGAGAATGCAAACCTTCCCATGAGCCAGTGCACTCAGAGGGGCTTCTAGGATTGCATAATTTGAGATGAATGTGTAACAATATGAATACATTCCCAAGAATGACAATAGTTGTTTCTTTGTAGCTGGTTTCGGAAATTTTTTAATGGCCTCAACCTGTTTTGCAGACAGTGACTTCCCCTCTCCTATAATGCCATGCACCAAAAATGTGACTTGCTGTTGTGCAAACTGTAACTTTGACAAGCTTGCTTTATGACCTTCAGCAGCCAAATGCTGCAGCAGTTTAACAGTGTCTTTTTCACACTGCTCCTTTGTTGGTCTGCATACCATCAAGTCATCAATGTACTGAAATTGGGTGGTGCCAGGTGTCAGGAGTAATGGTTCTAGACTCATTCTCAGTGCCTCGTTACGTACTGTTGGTGATTCCCAGTAGCCGTGGCATAATCTTGTAAAAGTGTAACCTTTCCCATTAAAATTGAATGCAAACCAGAATTGACTGGGCGTACTGGCATACTGATCTGTCATTTTCCAGATCGACCATAGAAAACCATTTGGCATCTGGTGGCACTTGAGACAATATTAGCACATTTGGTGCATGTGCCTGAACTGTAGCATTAATAGCTTGTAGGTCTTGCACAAATCTCCACTGAGTTGGCTGACTTTTGTCTCTTATTGTTTTGACAGGAACAATGGGGTTCACACTGGACAGTCATTGCATGGCACAATAATTCCCACTTCTCTTAGCGAGTTGGCCACAGTGGTCATACCATCAATTGCTTCCTTTTTTTAGAGGGTATTGTGGTTAACATACATATAGTCAGAGTTTGCTCTTATCACCACCAGTTCAGCTCCTTTTATTAAACCCACGTCGTATTTATGTTATGCCAATGTGATCTCATGAGAATTTGTATGTATTTTGCGTAAAATGTGGTTCTACAAAACGTACATTTACTTATGTTTTCACAGGCACTAAAACATACAATACTGATATATTTACAGCTGTAATGACATTATCATTTATTTATTCATTATTAATTTGTAATTATAGGGAATTAATGATTATTACCACATTCAGGTTTTGCTAGGATCTGAATGTCCCAAGTCCACCTGATTAAACCGATTCCAAATTTGTTAGTTTGCACTTCAAATCAAGGGTCGTCCAGCGAGCCGGTGATTCTTAGTATCTTTTAACAAATTTAATATGTGTTTTCCTGGCCACAGTCAACACAATTATGATTATTTGTAAGCTCTTAACAGAGGTAATTATTATAAGTAAGCTACGAGCTAAGTAGCAAGCAAGGATCTTTTGGCATAGTTTTAACCTTGAAATTATATGAGCCAAGACACTTCTTCTTTATAAATGAAACATGAATTTTATTGGCTAATCTAGATTACATAAAAACCTAACTAAAACATACACACACATACACACAAAGATTCAAGGAAAGGAGTCAACGGAGTTGCATTAAGTTTCGCAAGTGGTTTTAAATTGAGCCTAGGAGAACACCAAGCAGCGATTGTCTTATCTTTACTGCTTAACTCAATTCACCAGTTCAACACCGATGATAGTCATGTGGCGTCACGCTGTATATCCTGTGCTTGCCTGAGGGCATTATTTAATTCTTTTCCTGTTCTGGACATAATGGTTCCATCCATTGGTGGGTCCCAAGACATGGGGTTTCTATAGGTTGTGAATGAACTCTTTCAGTCCTTGATACCAAGAAAGCTTTGTCGTCTCCTGATCGAATTAGTTTCGATCTCATGAGTAGATGAGTTTACCATACTGACAGGAAATCAACCAAGAATATGGGATTCATGTGCTGGGTGATTTAGCAAACCTTGTGAATGCTGATATCAGTGTCTGTTCATATTAAGAAATCCCTACACAGCATTTGGACGTACAATACTGCCGTATTTTCAGCATTTTAACGTACAATACTGACTTATTGACGAAACCTAAAACGTAAATTATTTACGTATGAAAAACTTTACAGACTTACTAATGAATTCTTATTAATATTGAAATCGCGACATTATTATATTCAGTTGTCAAATCAATGACATTATGTTTTTAATTGCATTATTAAATGAAGCATACTCAATTACTTAATACGAAATGATAACATTTCGTTCTGTGATTTCTGCTGCCAACTCGTTTAGAAAAATACATAATGTAAAACAAGACTACACTTTAAACCCTTAAAATGAATAACATTTCTGCAGTCTTACCCGTTACTTATCACGTAATATTTACTTTGTTTGATATGTTTTCTCTGACATGCTGTGACTGACAATAGAACCATAAAATACACCAAAAAGGCAACATAATTACAAAAGGATCAACTGTATTTGTGCGCTGCCTGTAATCCAAATCTTCAGAATCCATGCGACTGCAAGGAACAGAACCAAACTCAAGCCTTTATTTAGCAATCTTCATCTCCATCCTGAGCAGCACCAGCAGCAATACCTGCGTTGACGCACTTGTTACAAATTAAAAAATTAAAAAATCGAATGTTCTTTGGCTCTTGCCTGCTTCGTCACAGATTTTCAGCGATTAACAACTTCAATTCTACTTTGCACCTCACACAAACCTACTGTATTCCACCGGAGAGGACTGCAGCTGCCTCATCATTTGGACTGCTTTTGATACTACTTTTGATATTTTGCAATAAATAAATTATTGTGATTGAACTTGTCTTTCTGTCATGTTTTTCTTTCTATTGTACATATTTGTAAGGAATAGCTATGATTAGGAGTAGGATTGGCGACTATAAAAAAAATATTTTTAATGCCATGTTACTAAAATTGCCATTTTCCTGCATATTTCAGTCTATTACATTTTATATCTTTTTATATTCACTATAAATTGGTGGGTTTAGGTTTGGGGGTAGGTTAAGGGGTCTAAATAAATTGCTTATCAATACAATTATAAAAATGCATCGATACAAATAGCTTAATGACATAAGATTCGTAAATATTTCAAAGAAATTTAGCTAAAAATACATCGCAATTTTTTATGTGTTAAATGTTGTAATTCATCCAAATTGTACATTTCAGCATAAATAAAAACTTACAAAAATGTATGTTTTGTTACTGTAAATGTTACGTACCAATGCCTACATATAAACAATGAGACCAGGCTGGTTTTGGCCACACCATTTCTGGGACGTTCCTTAGAGACTGCATGGCTGCTGTTCATTTCATGCACTGCACTCACATTCCCTGACCAAATATTGCACACATAGTTTCACTAGTGTTAGTAGCAAACTGTGTCCGGTATAGTCTGTATCCGTTTTTGTGAGACGTACATTGTAGCGAATTTAGCTCATACAACATGGTGCAATGTAAATCTGAAACTGCCATAAAATCAGCCCATTGTGTCACTCCCATATGAGGCACTTTGCTTAGGCTTCATGCTACTTGTCAGAGCATGTGAGCGGAGCGGAGTGGCAAAATATCCTTAAGAGCGCAGAGCGCCTTTCTGAAGATTACTGAAGCTCGCTCAAAACGCTCAGCGCCGCTCGCTCAATCCAGAATGCCGTTTGGTGATTTGCTTGTTCGAGATCGAGAATCTGTAGAGATCGAGAATAGTAGAGCAGTTATGGAGTTCAGATATTGTTTCAACGAAGTTGCAAGCCTTATACATAAATGTAAAGTAAAAAATCTAAGTTAAGAATGAGCAGGGAGAAGAAACTGAGAGGGAGTGTGGGGAGAGCTAGTAAAGATTCATATTGAAATCTGAAGCGGCACATTGCCAGAAAGCACAGGATGTGCTACGCAAACATTGTGCCGCAAAAGGTGAGCTAGTTACATATCATAATAAATGAATAAACAGGTAGGCTAAGGTTATATTCGGTTGTACGGAGCCCCGATCATGACATGCAGGCAATCACGGCCAACGAATTTAGAATAGGCTAGTTCTCTTTTATGCTAGGACTACGTTATGGCCACGAATTAAGTATTTGTTCTCTTGTTTAGGCTTAGCTGCCACGAATTCATTCGTTCGTTAATTCGTTCGTTCCCTAGTTTTAGTAGGCCTAAATCGTGGAACAAATTATTATATTTCGTAATTACTTATTAATTAAAATCATTATTACTTAAAATTAATAAATAATAATAAATTAATTTAAAAAAGAATAAAACCTGCTGACGTCGTAGAAACGAATTGTTAATTCGAATTATATTCGGGTCTCAGTATAAATAATCTCAGTTTAACTGTTGACCTAAGCTAAGACACAGCTGTATATAGGCCTAAATACAGAACTACAGAGCACAGAAGATATTAGCCTACACACTTGGCTTTTGGAAAACCAGTGCTGGATCCCTCCCGCAAAATCTCCAGCATCCCCAGTGCTTCTTCCAGGGCTGAGCGAGTGTTTTCGGGCACAGCGAATGCTGAAGCTTGACACTTTGTCCAAGCTAATGTTTCTTAAAGTTAATTCTAAAATCCAGTAAACATCAAGAGACGTTTTAATAGACCACAGTTCCCGCAGTTATGGTTTATTTTAACTTGACACTAGAAAGTGTGTTTCTTTCATTGACGTTAGTTCATAATCCAAGCGTTCTTTAAGTGCATTTTATCTTCTGTGTGCTTTTCACAGGCTTTATAATTCAGGTGTATTGTGTAAAGATCTACGCACATTTCATCTCGTGTGTGTGTGCGTTTGTGTTTTAATGAGCCTGTTTTGAATGTTCTATTGCACAACAACTGCAGCTATTTTCACGGAAATAAAGTTAACGAAAATCAAATACACCTTTTCAGTTTTTGCATTTTAGGTAGGTTTGCTAAGGTTAGATTCATATATTTAATACATTTTAATTAATACATTACAATTAATAAAATTAAGAAGAATGTAAGAATTTCGCTCTGAAACATGATAATTGCTATTTATCAGCATGCTTAATTTTAGACAATAATCCAAGAATTTTGTTACAAACAGTAAACAATTAGGCCTACTAGATCAATTTTATGTCGGAGCGGGATCTGAGCGGGAATTGGTTTATGGTGAGCGTGAGCGGAATATTAACGGAGCGCTTGCTTGTGCGGTTAGAGTGACTGAGCAGAGCGCACGTCCATAGAGCGGAAAACGTAGCGGAGCGTCCCACCGCTCCGCTTCGCTCACATGCTCTGCTACTTGTACATTAATCAGCTTTCACTGATATGCATAGATTAAATCCAGAGTGAACTTCTCCCACTCTGTTTTCATCATTATATCCTCTGGCATGGAAATGAGTGAGATTCCCAGTTTGCACATCAAATCTCTTCCGAGACGTTTCAGACATTAAGAAAGTGTGTTTTATTACCCTACCAATTTGGTCCTCGCATCTTAAGGGTCTCGTAAAATATTATTTTTGCATTTGACTGGATAGTCCTATTGAACAGGCATACAGGTGCATCTCAATAAATTAGAATGTCGTGGAAAAGT
>NW_015505213.1:2739219-2741084 GCF_001515645.1 Sinocyclocheilus grahami | reverse complement strand
ACAGGTAGCTGAATTTGATCAGGGTTGGAGCTAAACTCTGCAGCGGATTGGACCTCCAGGGCAAGATTTGAGGAACCCTGTTCTAGAGTATCCTTGTTTAACCTATCACATGGATTGTAAAAGTTAATAATTCTAATACTCCGTGAGCCTTCCCATATTTCCACCACAACGTCTAGTTCCCCATCATCCTCAACTGCTCTATACCCAATTCCTTGTTTAATAAAGGTTGCTACCCCACCACCATTTCCTTGATGTCTATCTCTCCGAATTGCAACATACCCATGAATTATAAAATTAAGTTGTGGTTTAAGCCAAGTTTCCTGTATACTTATTACATCTGGACCATTCTCTTGGTTTGCTATAAATTTCTTAAACTCTTGTCCATTAGCAATTAAGCTTCTTGCATTCCATTGCAAGATAGTTAATACCATTAAGAACCACCACGTTGACTGACTATTTGCTATTTGACTGTTTGTTATTTGCATCTTGAGCCTTTCATTTATCATATCAACAGTAACATTCTCAAAATCCAAGTACTTTTCAGCAGCTCTGATAATGATTCTACTGACAAACTTTACTGCTGCTCCAGTTATATTGCTTTTAATCTTCTCATCTGCAACATCTGTTGGAATCCCCGTTATAACACCTCTGACCCAATTCTTTTCTTCTGGTATGGAACATTCAACTTTATTTCCTGTTATCGATTTTATTCCTAGAGCCGTTTTTTGCTGCCTACTGTCTTTACAAAACAACATCAGCTTGTCATCCCTCAATGTCTTAATGCTTTCAACCGTCCCTATTGTTTCTTTTAGAGTTTTTGTTAGTTTTAAAGGATTAATAGCATTTACTGACGCAGTAAACTTAATCAATACCGTATACTCCTCTTTCCTTCGTCTTGCCTGGTGATTTCCTTTTTCACTATCCGTTTCTGAGATTTGTCCCCAACTTTTCTCTTTTCTGATGATCTACTACTCTCCATTCGCCGCCTCCACTATCCACATCTCCCACATCATCCTCCATTTCCGGATCACTTCCGGAATCTACGCTACTTACTACCATCAGCGCTCCAGTCACAATCCAGCTCCCACAGTGGGTTATGATTGGTCGACTGACAGGCTCAAATCTGATTGACTAAAGAGTACGAGTGTCTAGCGTGGGAGGAGTTTGCTGCCAGGAAAGTCTCAAAAATACACACACAAATCCAAGGCGATTCACATTCACAGCCCATGATAAACTCGTGAATTTTAAACATTCAAAAATTTGGTACACAGTTGTAAATCTGTGAATTGTGTTTTGCATTTGTGAAACATATTTTATGAATATATATATATTTTTTTTTTATGTGTGTGAATTGGTTTTTGTGAATATATATATTTTTTTCGTGCACGTGAATTATTTCTCATGCATGTGAATTGGGTTACGCATGTGTGAATCGCGTCTTTTGCGTGAATTATTACTGAGATCATTCTGGTTCCATAAATGGTTTGTGTGTTGGTAAGCGATTTTTTTATTCAGGTTTTCATAAAAGCCTTATTTTTATGCATTTTTTTTTCGTTACAAAAAAACATAATACACAGATACTATTATTTAACATTTTAATAAAACTTTAATTGAACAATTGAACACAGAACCACAACAAACAAATAAATAAAGGCAAAAGTCTAGCCTACTAATGTAAATTTGTTAACCCACAGTAACAAATGTTAACGGATTCATCGCATATTTTCGTTTGCTGCATGCTTTTAAAAACACTAAAAAAAATTTATTTATTTTTTTGAGGAAAATAAAAAAAAGATACGTCTCGTATAAGTAGCATTTTCAGAAATAATAACGGCAGGCCTAATAATGTTGTAATGTACCAACAT
>NW_015505213.1:2662376-2739056 GCF_001515645.1 Sinocyclocheilus grahami | reverse complement strand
CCCCCCCCCCCCCCCCCCAGTGTGAATGGGACAGATAAGGCAGTCCTAATTCAACAACCGCTCAGTACACTCTGAATGAAAGAAACATTGAATGGTCACTGGGCAACAGTTCGCACTACCTGTCTATACAATGGCTCCCCCTTGTGACTTGTTGTTGCATCAACAATGAATTGACTGTTGCAACCAAGTCTGCTTAAGTTTCATAATATGATTTTGGAGAGAAACGGTAGACCTTAGATCATAGTACTGTCACGCTTGTTTGCAAATTAACTGCAGAATAAGCGCATGGTGAAATAATTGTTTAAATCTCAAATATGTTCAAATGAAGTGCAGCACAAAAGAAAACGTCTCGGGTTACTTATGTAACCATGGTTCCCTGAGGGGAACGAGACACTGCGTCCTCTAGGGGTCACTATGGGGAACGCCTCGTCGTGACCCGTGTCTGAAGCCTACATTGAAAAAACACCAACTTGTTTGGCAAGTGATGATGTGCGCTACCGGCGCCTATTTTGTACTAGTCGCGACGGTAGTGACGTCATGGCTGTCGCCGGCCAAACAAGTTGGTGTTTTTTCAATGTAGGCTTCAGACACGGGTCACGACGAGGCGTTCCCCATAGCGACCCCTAGAGGACGCAGTTCGAAGTTCCACGAAAGGGAACAGCGAGTGTGAATAAAGCCAAATTTACACTGCAAAGGTGGCACAGAAGCACTTCTGAAGTAGCATTTAGGTGTCTTTACACAGACTGTTTAATGCTGCTCAGAGGTTGCATAAATACATTTCCACAGCGATTACAACTGTACCTGTATGCTTTGATAGGAGCTCAGGTGGATCTGGACAGGCATATATTAATCTGGCTTTTATGTGGAATTGCACCTTTACACTGAAGTTTGAGTAGGCACAGAACAGCCTTAACTCGGCTGCAAGACACCTTAATTTAGTCAGGACAGGCTATGGTATTTTTTAAAGATGGAGTAACAAGAAGGAGTGTGTCGGCTGGCTATGTATATTTTATGATGTATTCAAAAGGACAATATTATTCCACTTCAGTACAGCATAAGTATACACCATGCACACCATAGCCCATATCTTTCTCTTTCAGGTTAATTTGTTTACATATTTAATGTAATTAAATGTCTGCCATATGACAATATAACTCGGAATGGAGAGGGATATACAGGCACACAACAAGCAGTGATGAAAAGGTGTCAATGAGGCTACCACTATTGCCACACAATCCAACACAGCCCAATCTTTTATACACATAGATGTGATTACTGTTTTCTCAAAATATTATGATGAGGACAACATCACTGCAACCCGTAGATCTGTTGATTGTTTTATAGGAAGGCTGGTTTTGATCAGTCGTTCAACTAAATCCAGCCTTCATAATCATTATTTGGAGCAGGCTAACTTAATCTGGAGGATGCAAGAAGGTTGATCTTTTCAAAGATACTACTTGAAAGATAAAGATACACCCTAAGGAAATATACTTAAAAAAAATAAAACTATGCAAAAATTTGTTTAGATTAAAAAAATCATGTAAATATCACTCAAAAATAATTTCCTTACTCTCAAATTGTTCCAAACATGTATGAGATATTTTGAGGAATATGTGACCTTTTTATTTTTGTTTTGTTTTGTTAGCCAATCAAAAGACGCTTTCTCCCTGCCAATAATTTTGCACGTTCATATACTGAAAGTCGTAATTTCAGAACGTGTCAACGTGACGGTGTGAAAATGTTCAGGATTTCTCATCTGTCATCAATGACTTACACAGCCAAACTTTCTAAAAAGGACAGGAAGACAGAGAAAAAAAGACCAAAAGACGACTGGAGCAAAAAAGAAGCAAGACGAAAGCTTTTTATCGCTGAAGGGAGCTTGAGAGCTTGTAAACTCTTAAAAACAGGTACACTCTCTGAGCTTGCTTTACTTCTGCTTGGCAGGTAAAAATGCCATATTATGCCAGCCAAAGACATCGTTGTCGTGAGAAAGTGGGCCTCCTTTAACCATAGTTAAATTAAGTACACACACAAACAAACAAACAAATAAATAAAATGAAATACTAATAATAAACTGTATGAATAGGGAGTGCGTCTAAGCCTGGTCCTTAACAGCTAACATAGTTTACAACAACTTTAATCAAATATAACCATCTTGTCCATGAGTGTACCATTTCCAATTTATTCAAATCACTTTTATAGCAACTCAGGGATTCTCATTGTAGCTACATGTGGTTTTATTAAATGACATATTAATTTACCTCAAATTCAACCTTAATTTGTTATTGCATGAAGAAAATTGGATCAAGAAAATTGCAGTACCTTTAGACAAGTGCTGTAGTTGTGTTTGCAGCAGCACCAGCATTTAACACACTGGATGAGAAACAGGATTTATGATTGTGGTTGCATTTCTGCATGATTGTCCCATGTTGACCTTTGGTCCATGCATTAGTGATATTGAGGACTGATTCAGATGAAATTCTGTCGTTCTGGGATTGACAGGAGGAAGGAAGGAAACGGGGGTAAGTGGAGACCCCTCTTGTTCAGAGATGAAGTCATTCCTCTGGGGACCCTTAATTAAATTGAACTCATGCTGGCTGCTGGGTGAGAACCATATGCATCTATACACACATACTCTTTCCTTCTGCATCTATCACAACCACTAGAAGTATTGTGCAGTTTTTCAGTGTTAAGAACAAACTAGAATGTAGATAGATATTTATTCATTTAAATATACCAATGCATTATTTAATAACTTTCAGCCATAATATATCTTTGTGTTTTATGTGGCATTATCATATTTCTATTACCAATGACATTGGATATTTTTATAAGTAACTTGTTAGCTTAGCTGGTTAATTAGCATCAAAGCAGAAAGAAAGAAAAATTTAATTATTTTATCATTGTTTCTTTAATTAGACATCTTATTTTCATGGGTAGAGTTAAATATTTTGTGAATTGATATTATATGATTTCTGATCAGGCAATAAATAGAATAACTAAACAGAGTTCAGAAGGTGCATAAACAATCAAAGCACACCAAAAATAAGTTAAAGTGTCATAGAAGTTCCATCACAACAAATATGATTTCAATATGCAAATGTATATTTATGAATATGGTGCCTATGCATGGCTAACAGAAATAATGTGTTAATAAGAAAAACAATGCCATTTCTTATTCTATATTCAGGAAAATCAATTTAAAAGCAAAAAATGTTTGCGAAGCAATATATTCAAGAATGTCCAACTAAAATGTAATGTATTTACAATACCAAAACAAGTTTTAGTAAAAAAAAATACAAAAAAAGCAATTCATGTTTTCATCTTCATCAGGATAAAATTAATAGATCAGCTAAAATGTTACTTTTTAACCTTATTAATTTAGATATTTATCCTCTTTCTTTCTCTCTCTTAGACTTCTGTGTTACTTCAATATTCACACATTATTTAAATACTATGTGCACTCAATATATATATATATATATGTTACTAAAAATGTACCTGTACCCACTGATTGTTTGGCTGTTGTTAGTCTTAACAGATATTAGAAGTTAAAAAGTAATTACAACACTTAAAAGAAGTAAACTCTACCTATGAATATGGACTAGTGAAACTGAAGAAAAAAAACACATTAATAGCAAATTAAAAATACATTTTAGTAACATGAAAATAGTTACAGTACAGTTAATCTGATGTAGACTCTGGCCCTTCTCTCTGGTGCAGGTCGTGAAGAGGCTGAAACACCACATGTACCATTTCCTGTTGTCTGTGGAGAACAGTGTGGATGTTTGTGAGGGAGAGATATGCTTTATATGTCACAGGGCTTTACTGTGTTATGCTTCAGGCATTTTCATATTAAGGATTGAAGAGGATTAAGGTGCATACATGAATTTATAGGACAAACATTCATTTCGGTATTGAGGGATAACAGAAGAGAGCGTATGCTGGCGGGCAGATTCCTCTTTTTGTAATAAATTTGAAAGATTGGATAATCTTGGATTTGGCATGGGAATGAAGTGAAGATGTACTGAAGTGTGTGTTTTTGTCTTTCAGGGTGGTTTATTACAGTTTGACTCTGCAAAGAAGCAACATCTTTAATGGCAGATCCTTGGTAATGCATTCTAACAGTCCAGTAAATACACAGATAGATTTTTTTTTTGCACCTGAATCACACACTCTCTGTCTTGGTCATAGTGCTTCATAACTTAATTAAATCATAAATCCACTCACTTTCTGTTCACAATCATCTTAAGTCCTGTGATGATCCAAGGACTCTCAACTTGATTCCTTCCTCATAGCTCTCTGTAAACACAATAAACATATTCATTTTCCCAAGGATGTTCTTCCTGTGGACCAGTTTTAGTTTTAGATCACACACATACTGTACACTTTAGCGCAAGCTAGAATTGAGAATAGAGTTTTTTTTCTTTTATGCATGTGCAAGAAATATTTTGTATTGATGTTTTAGTGTATTTATTAAGTATATGAAGTAAATGAAAGGCATGGAAATGCATAACCATTGCACTTTATTTATTTACAAAAAGGTAAGTTTTAAGGTAAAATGAAACAAATCTAAAAGCATTGCAGGTTTTTTTACAAACTCACTATGTGGCGATCAATAAAAATGATTTCTGACATCATAAAATACACCCTCTCTGTCTATTGCAGAACCAGACACAACACCCAGCACTTAACTGTAGCATTTACAGTCTCGTGGCTGTCTAGCTCAATAATGGCTATTGATTTATCCGAGATCAATGGTGAAGAAGTGCACTGGCTATTTCTCTAAAATGTCTACATTTCCATCAAAATATCAGAACTTTGCTTGTCAGTGGTGCTTGGCAAAGCAGTTGTCACTATTATTACTGCTTATACTTTGGGATATGGATCTGAACAAACCCCTGACCCCTTTTAAACATTTTTTTTTCAAGTGACCAGATCTGCCTTGCTGAAGATGAAATGTGTGTATAGACTTGCATTGGAAAGACCCAAACCAATATCTAGCCTATTAATCTTTTTTTTCTTTTTTTTTGATATTGTGTGAACATTCTCTATTGAATGTTTATTTTTAAAATATTTCTCAAATCACCTTTTTTAAACACAAATAATGTGCTTTTGCTTTCCTAGATATCTATTCCACTATGAGAAGTGGGAATTGTCAGACTTGACTTTTTGATGCTTAAATGATAACCGCCTACTCTCGTGTACTCTCATGTGGAATGAATGTACATGAGAGTGCTCTGTCTAAACCTATACCTGAATGTGTCTTTTTTGACCATTGTCACAGGGAGATAAACAGATCTGCAGGCAACTGATCTTAGGTAATTCAACAAAAACAAACCTGCAGAATTGTGTGCATTGCTATTTCAATTTTTGAACAGAACTAGGAGAGTGAGAGCGATATTATATTACATGGGGTGCAGTAAGATTATAATCTGTTCCTATTCTGCCGTAGACAAATCAAGGAAAATCCCATTACACGAAGGCCTCTCTTTATTCACTGAATCAGAGGGATTTATGGTGATGGCTATTGGCTAGTGTCTTTGATTGACACTAATCTGTTTGTTTCTCACCAAATGATAACAACAGTATCGACAAGTTTTTCTTTACTACTTTCTGATTCAGCACTAAAACGTCGGGCTGCCGAAAGGAGAGGGCATTTTCAAGTGAGAAGGTTCAAACCTGAATGGATTTTAAGAGAGCAGAAAAGATTGTGGCTGTTTAACTGATTCTCAACTCATTGCTTGCACCAATTGCTGAGTTGGGTTATTCAGATGCCACCATTCTTTGGAATGGTGTTGGTACCTAACCCATTGGTCTGAACTCAATGGGGCTGCAAAACTGAAACAAATTCTATAATCCATCCCTGCAGTGACTCGGATGGAACCTTGGACAGTCGAACGGTAGAACAGAAAATAAATCCTCCCTTCATCAACAACATTTCATACCTGAAAACTGCCACTTCAAGTCAACATCACAGCCCCATTACAAAAAAACAAAACAAAATACTTATTTTATTGGCATAGCAACGTGGTTGTTATGGTTACATAACTTGTCAGTGGTGCCCAAGATGCTATGACGATTGTCTTTGTCTCTTTGTCTTTTGCTTCACAAACATGTCAAGCCTCAAATCTGTTTTTCCACTATTTTTAGGCAAAATTCAGAATGACTCCTTTTCCAATTAACAAGTTGGAATTGGAATTTAATTGGCCACACCTACAAGATGTTGAATTGGAATTTGAATCAGAAAAGAGGAATGTACTGTAATTTAAATAATTTAAATTCAAATCAATTCAATCATTAAACAGGGATTTATGCAACATGTTTTCTATTAAATTATATATACATGTAAAGGGTCTTACTTATGTAATGTTTACATAAAGTAAAAACTCATTTCTACTGTATAGGTGTCATTTTGAAACACTGATTATTAAAATTATGTTATGTGTATATGTTTTATGTTTACTCCATTTTCATTTTAGAAATTTAAATTACATTTCATTTTTAAAAGTAAACGTAGGTTTTCTATTAAATAAAAAATGTAAATGTTCTTGCTTAATACAAATTTCTATAGGTGGAATTTAAAGCATTGATTATAAAAATCATCTAATGTAAATTGAAATTGTTTCATGCTGTTTGCGCTTTTAATTCTAGACATTTAAATTAGAATTCTGTATTCTATGTTTACTTTAATTTTAAATTATTTTCTCAATTAAAATAATTGTTAACAATTTAAATTCTAATTATTCAATCTAAATTCTGCTTTCAATTTTCTACATTCAATTTGAAAGTATGTGGAATTTAAAAGAATTGTTAATTAAATTCTAAATGATGCACAACCCTACAATCCCTGCAAATGTAATCTGGTCCTATTACACATCTGTGATGGTCCAACCGCAGGGCTTGTCATTTAGTGTATCAAATTTTTCTCATCTGTCTATCCACTTACAGTGACATCACCCTGAGAGTCCGATTGATGTCACATTAAAATGACATTTGATTCCAAAGTACACTTTTGGTATACGGCTCTCAGTTTTCTACTTTTCTCTGTCTCTTGCTCATCTGAGTTGAGCCTGGAGCACTATCAACTGGATCTTGCTCCCCAGTTTGTAGTTTTATTGTTTTACTGTTTTAGTGGACTTTATGAGCATCATGCAACACATGCTTGTTGAAAGCAAAGCATCAGGAGAATGATTAAGAAGTGAAGCCTTTTCATGTTGAATTGAGTTGTCACAGTGGGAGAGTGATGATAGTAGGGGGAACCATGTGGAACTGCCTCCAACACTTAAAAATAAAGCAGCCCCATTCAGCAGGATGGAACAAAAGAGACAAGCTTCCTCTGAACGTGAGGCTCTGTTACAGTGGTGTGACCCCAGCCCGTGTCCCACAACGGGAGGCGAGGAATAAAGGGCTGGAGGAGACAAAGAGGCGACTGCAAGAGTGTGCTGCAGTCTACACCGCTTACAAGGAGGTCCCTAAAACATCCAGGGCCTCCAGTGACAGGCATGAGGATACAATAGAGAGGCCTGGGAAGGGGAGGCTCAGACTTGGGTAGACTAAGCTGCATCTGGGCTCTATAGTCTGACCGTCTGGAGCACAGACATGCTTCTTGCCATCACATGAGTGGATAGTTTTGGCAAGCATAAATGGATGCTCATAAATGTATTTATTTTTGTCAGAAAACTCAGTGTCAATACTAATGCTATCAGTATGGAAGCCCCGTTTTCAGTATGGAATAAATATATTTTTTATTGCTTTTTATCTTACAATTCTGACTTTTTCTTGCAACTGTGAGTTTATATTTCCTAATTCTAATGATAAAATGATGATATAGAAATGCGAGATGTAAACTCACAATTCAGAGAAGAATGTAAATGACAAAACGTAAATACACAATTGCAGCTGATATCTTGCAATTCTTTTTTTTCTCAAATAAGAATTTCTTCTCAGAATTGCAAATTATAAACCTACAATTGAGAGTTAACATCTCATAATTCTAATGTCTGTCTCACAATTCTGTGTATAAAAATGTATAAAAAGTATGAACTGTGAGATATAAAATTTGAAATGTGAGATTAAAAAGTTGCAATTACCTTATTTATTTTTTATCTCATGACAGAAAGAAGGTTCCACATATCTGAGCACCTGAAATAAAGTCGCAAAAAATTATGTGAACCTCATCCTCTTTTCTCCCAAATGACCAAAAGCCATAAGTGGTGACCATAAGTGAGTGGTGCCACTCACTTTTTTTGGGGGGGGGGGGGCTTTAGGGTGTAAAATGAGCATGGCTTTCATTGATGGTGATGTATGTGACCACAGGGATTTCACATTGTTGTCTTCACAGCTTCTGTTTGTCAGATGATACAGACATCAATCTTTAGTGTACATCTGACTCGAGCACACATACTACTATGTATAAATCATACTTAATACTTTTTTGTACTGTTGATGAGGCATACTTGCGTGTCATGAATATCATCTGAGACTTTTCTCATCTGACACCTTCTGAATCTGAAACTGTTGATTTTTTTAGCCTGTCGAACAGTTACAAGTTACATTTAGCTGGAGGCACAGAATTTTAGTAGTCTACACTCTAAAAAATGCTGGGTTGTTTCAACCCAACTTTGGGTCAAATATGGACTAACCCAACTTTTGGGTTAAAAATGTAATGTAAAAATTTAGCCCAATGGTTGGGTTAGTCCATATTTGACCCAAAGTTGGGTTGAAACAACCCAGCATTTTTTAGAGTGCTAAAGACACATATTCAAATAGGGTACGGAAAAATAATTAAAGTATTCAAAGATGTTCATTTTGACCAAAAGAAAAAAGATTGTCTGTGTATATATGTAGAACCCCATAATTTAAGAAGAATAAGCTGTTGAAAACCCCTGGCAGAAACAGTACATGAACAGTTAAAGTCTGGCATAAATGTCATAAGTTCATTTCCTGGAAGTGGTAACCCAGTGCTCATCATAACACTCAATAAATGTAGTATTTTACATCTGGGAATGACATGCAGTGCCACATTGCTCCAGGGAAGCTGTTCCTGCAGTTAGTGTGCTATTAGGTGTTGAATGAAAAGTGTCAGTCAAATGGCTCGTAACTCAACAGGAAAACCTGCTCTTTGTGTCCCTTAACTGAACATTTTGTTGTGCTTGTACCTAAACATTCATTAAAAAAAACACACTAAACACATTATACCAAGATACTAGAACACATTTTGTCTATTATAAACATGTTTTAAAAAAGCACTGTGTTCACTATGTGTTCAAGTCTCTTAAAATCATATAGCCATTTAATGATAGAGTTAGTTATATGATGCTTTTTATATTGTAAAATATTTCAAAAGCTTTTTTTATTATTAAACTAATGATTACATGCACTTACATGTACATCTACAAAACTTTTTAATATGCATGTGCATTTTAAAATAGTTGAAATCTTGGACATCCTTATTTGTCACTGACACTAAACAATTTGACTGTTCTTCTTAGCTCACCAGTGTCTGTTCTGTGTTGGTTACAGAATCCGGATTACAATTTTTGTTTCTCAAGCTGTGAGAGATAAGAGTTTAATGATTTAATACATCCACCATCTGCTTTATTTAACTTTCATGCAGAGTAACCAAACTGCCACTTTATGCAGTTTCAAGATGCTGCAGATATGAACTTGTTTTTCGGAGTAATAAGCCTGCAGACACTGCGACACCTTCTATAAATGTGTATTGATGAGTGAATCTGCTCTACTCCACCCACTGCATGAGTCTCACTTCAGATGTGCATGGCGCATGCAGAAATATGTGTCCGTAGTGCTACCATGGAAACCCATCAGAGGGGCATCAGTACCACATCCAGCACATGGGATTTCTGATCAGATCATTCAGATAATGAATCTTGCTCAATAGTGCACTGTATTTAAGATCCATACCGCATTCGTGTTTCATCTTGTGTGTCACGCTTGACGCATCCCAACGCACTGATTATCAGATACCATTTGCTTTATTGTAGATTCAGAATGTAGCTGAAATATATGTCATGTTTATTTCCGCGATGCACATTTCTGTCATCTTACTACCGGTATGCATGGTAAAAAAAAAAAAAAAAGGTGAACTTGGGGGGGCTGTCTTTGCGCGCGGTGCGCCGCCCAACCGGAGATGCGCGAGCGCACACTGGCTCATTCGCTCTGGTGCAGACACCGGAGTCAGCGAGGCATGTGTTTGGACACCGGCGTTTCGATTAAATAAAAAAGACACTTACAGAAACCAAACACCTGAGCGTTTTCTTTTCCCACCGGCTGTTATTTGCCAACGGCCGCTTGTCGCGCCATCAGTTGTTTGAATTGCCACCTCACGCAGGATTGCGGCGCCCTGCTCCTCGTAAACATTCGTGAATGGAAAGCAGTTGCAGAGCAGACATACATCTTGTCAAACGTTTCTCGAATCCTTTACAGTTTTGTGATTGATTAGCTGGATCCTCTTGCAGCCTTTGAGGGAAGATGGAGACCTTCTTCGCAGAGGTGGGCTCATTTTCTAACGAGGGAACGTGGCATTTCATCTGTTGTGCTTTATGTGCAATGCAAAAATAATAGATTGTGCGCTGTATGTGTGAAATAATTCCCCAATAGTCTTATGGTGTAAAAACCGGTGGATAATTCTCATTGGCTGTTCCCCAGGATGTTGCTTGTAATGCTGTGTCTTCCTATAACGGTGTCATTCTGTTGACATACAGTCGGTTTACTGTTTATCATTTTCAAGTGTTTTATTAAAAGGAGCCAGTGCGTTATTTGACACGTTGACAGTAGTTTATGGTGATGTCGCGGGCATCGGTGTCTCGCGCTCGCCTGGGCTGTGGCGCGCGTGAGGGGGAAGGGGCTCGCCCGTTGAAGCAGAGGCAGGGTCTCTGATATGATGTTTCTGCAAGGGTGCTATGCAAGGTTTTACAAATGGTTTCATGCATCTACACTGTCTGTTATGAATGAGATTAAATGTCTCTGATTCCAAAAAGCAGTGCCTGGCTGTGTTGTCAAGGCTGTCCGGGCATAACTGAGATGATTTCCATATTCAGAGCATTCACCTTCAGTCTGATAGGAACATATATGCAGCGGCTCATAATAAACCTTTCACCCTGAATGCATTGGTGGTTTTGTTTACCTGATCTGTATTCTGCAGGACAGGCCTCACAGCAGATTTTTCATCCATTTGTTTCATTTTTATGTCTGCTTCTTTCGCTTATCTCTTTCATTTTATAGTACAATTAGGTGCCCAAATCCTACTTGATTGGATGATTAGGTCATTGCTCATCTCTCTGTGTTAAAAACACACACTCTTTGCACATAAAACACCTGCATTTGATCTAATACTGAATTATGGCATCCTCGTTAAGACATTTATCCTCTTGAGCACATGCTATGTCTCTCAAATGGTTTTACGCAGTCAGCATTTAATCTGTGTCAGAGTGGACAGCACCAACACAAGGCTTAGTGAGTAAATTACATTAATTGATGATGCAGACACTATGGATATTGTATTTATTAGATAGAAGAGCAAGAAATTGCGAAAGTAGGCTATGTGATGGCCCAACAGAACAGGAGAACCTGATCTTTGGATCCTTCACGGCCTGCTATCTGGAAGGGCCATTCATTTAATTTATGGGGCATTTACAGTGAAATCTGTCTCTGTATGTGGGTTCTAATTGCTGGTCTTTCCAAGTGGTTCAGATAATTTGTGATGCATCAGCTAGAATCAGTGTGACTAGATAGCTGGTTCTTGTCCATAAAAACTGGCTGCTGAGATGGGAGTTGTAGGTGGTAGGCAGGTGGTTCCAATGCAGTTTCTTAGGTGTTTTGAGTGGTTTTTAGTGAATTGCTTGCCTTAGTCAGTGTTAATGTAGGGGCCAGAGGTCAAACTATCCCCCAAAAGAGTTGTGTAATGCTTACCCTTTTAAATGGGGTAATAATATGTGTAAGATGCAGTGGAGCATATAAGTCCCCATAAAAAAAATCAAGACTTGACCCTTCTACTAATATCCTTATCTCTGCCCAGCATCCTAATGTGTCATTGCCCAGCAGTGTCTCAGGAGCCCAGGGGTGTTTCTTGAGATCCTGAAAGCTCAGTGACCCTTTAAAGCACAACACGCATGCACAAACTGCTCTTTTAGCACCCATTTCTCTGCTGTCTGCTCTGTGGTGACAGTTCAGGTTTTGGTGACTCAACAGTCCACACCTCCAGTCCCCACAGCAACATTGTAATAGAGGCACGTTACTGGGTCACCCCATGGTCCTAGTGCTGGGTATTACATTTTAGAATCTCAAGCATGTGGTTCGGAATGAACTAGATTTTAAAAAAAAAAGGACTGATATTTTATAGAAAAACCAAAATGTTTATTAAGACGTGTTATGAGATGTGTCATTGTTGTAAAAATATTACAAAATCTTAGGCTAATTATGTTGTGGACCCACTTACTTTCTAGACAATTTTCTAATGTAGGCCAGAGATTATATATAAGTATTAGTGCTGACCATATAATAGCTCTCTTCAGATGAGAATTGGACGTGAAGGCCTACATCTTTACAGAAGTTTCTATTTTTATGCACCACTTTTTAAAATCTCAGTTCAAAAAACATATCCTCAAACTCTATCTGAGGGCATACAGAAAATTGTAAGTACTAATAAAGCATATCTAATTGGAGCACTGTTTTATTCAAAAACACCTTTTTTTAAATGGTTTGGGATGTAACAGCTAAATTAACAGCCACAGATTTTCCCCCAATCTGGCATCCTGTGGTCACAATCAGCCAATTTTGCAAACCCAACCTTGACCTTGATGGCACTCCTTCTTGACCGTGATGAAATTTAAACTATGTGAGAATAGCTGCAAATCCTAAAATGATAAATGTTAGAGAGGATATGCACACAGCACTCAATACTGAAAAGTGTGTCTGATTGTGTGTGTGTGTTGGTTTATTTTATATAAAATGTAATGTTTGGATGGGTTTTTAATAGGGCTGTGCGATATTGAAGAAAAATGCAATATGCAATAACTCATTAAATAATGCGATATTCGATATGCGATACGATAATGCTTAAAGTGCCACATGCTCAAATGAAACAGTTTTACAGTTGCTGAGTCAGTTCTGTGAACTTCTATAACTATCTTGTGTCATATATATATATGGTTATTTGTGTGTATGTACCAAGAGTTCCTGTAAAACCACAACAAATTCCTTGTGTTTGCGCACACTTAAGTGGTGAATAAAGCTCATTCCGATTCTGATTCTAATAAGAACGCACCCCTACAACAACTTTTGAAAGTGAATGGTAGTTTTACTCGAGCATTACATAAAAATGTCATTTTAACATTAGTGCAATAATTTTAACATGAGTTTAGGAACTGAATAATAAAAAGGAAAAATAAAACACGGCTTAGTGTTTCCTCTCAGTGTTAATGTAGGGGCCAGAGGTCAAACTATCCCCCAAAAGAGTTGTGTAATGCTTACCCTTTTAAATGGGGTAATAATATGTGTAAGATGCAGTGGAGCATATAAGTCCCCATAAAAAAAATCAAGACTTGACCCTTCTACTAATATCCTTATCTCTGCCCAGCATCCTAATGTGTCATTGCCCAGCAGTGTCTCAGGAGCCCAGGGGTGTTTCTTGAGATCCTGAAAGCTCAGTGACCCTTTAAAGCACAACACGCATGCACAAACTGCTCTTTTAGCACCCATTTCTCTGCTGTCTGCTCTGTGGTGACAGTTCAGGTTTTGGTGACTCAACAGTCCACACCTCCAGTCCCCACAGCAACATTGTAATAGAGGCACGTTACTGGGTCACCCCATGGTCCTAGTGCTGGGTATTACATTTTAGAATCTCAAGCATGTGGTTCGGAATGAACTAGATTTAAAAAAAAAAAGGACTGATATTTTATAGAAAAACCAAAATGTTTATTAAGACGTGTTATGAGATGTGTCATTGTTGTAAAAATATTACAAAATCTTAGGCTAATTATGTTGTGGACCCACTTACTTTCTAGACAATTTTCTAATGTAGGCCAGAGATTATATATAAGTATTAGTGCTGACCATATAATAGCTCTCTTCAGATGAGAATTGGACGTGAAGGCCTACATCTTTACAGAAGTTTCTATTTTTATGCACCACTTTTTAAAATCTCAGTTCAAAAAACATATCCTCAAACTCTATCTGAGGGCATACAGAAAATTGTAAGTACTAATAAAGCATATCTAATTGGAGCACTGTTTTATTCAAAAACACCTTTTTTTAAATGGTTTGGGATGTAACAGCTAAATTAACAGCCACAGATTTTCCCCCAATCTGGCATCCTGTGGTCACAATCAGCCAATTTTGCAAACCCAACCTTGACCTTGATGGCACTCCTTCTTGACCGTGATGAAATTTAAACTATGTGAGAATAGCTGCAAATGATAAAATGATAAATGTTAGAGAGGATATGCACACAGCACTCAATACTGAAAAGTGTGTCTGATTGTGTGTGTGTGTTTTATATAATTATATAAAATGTAATGTTTGGATGGGTTTTTAATAGGGCTGTGCGATATTGAAGAAAAATGCAATATGCAATAACTCATTAAATAATGCGATATTCGATATGCGATACGATAATGCTTAAAGTGCCACATGCTCAAATGAAACAGTTTTTGTATGTATGTATGTACCAAGAGTTCCTGTAAAACCACAACAAATTCCTTGTGTTTGCGCACACTTAAGTGGTGAATAAAGCTCATTCCGATTCTGATTCTAATAAGAACGCACCCCTACAACAACTTTTGAAAGTGAATGGTAGTTTTACTCGAGCATTACATAAAAATGTCATTTTAACATTAGTGCAATAATTTTAACATGAGTTTAGGAACTGAATAATAAAAAGGAAAAATAAAACACGGCTTAGTGTTTCCTCTTTGAATTCAATATGCACTGATTCTTATTTAAGCTACAAAAGTTATTTAGGTAAGAGCAGTGAGTGATTTTCTCTTTGTCTTTTGTTCATGGCCCCAAATATTGCAAGCTGTAGCGATATGCATATTGCGATATGTACATTTGCGATATTTCGATATATTGCACAGCCCTAGTTTTTAATAACTGAAGCAAAAAACATATTATGAATAGTTTTAATGTAGTTTTACAATTGACATTTTCATTCAATTTTAATTTTGTTGTATTTTTAATATAACTCATTTTATGTTGATTTACACACACACACACACACACACACACACACACCATTTCTGAGCCAGAGCTGTGGAAACTGTAATCTAGACGTTTGAAGAGAAAACAAAAAGAGAGTGATTTGTCGATTTTTCAGGTCAGATTCTGGCTTTAATATAATTCCTTTATAGTATTTTTGTGTCTTTGTGCACTTAATATAATTGAACTAATAATACTACTTGCAAAAATGCTTGCAGATGTAATTGTGCCACTATGGCATGTCCACAATCTGAAGCAATGACAACTGGAGAGTGCCAACCCAAAATGTCTCTCACCAAACACATAGACCTGTTTATAAAGATATGCTGGGGGGGGGGAAGTAGAAAAAGGACAGGATGTCAGAGAAAAGAGTGCTGAAAGATTGAAGAAAATAACTAATAAAAGAAGAAATTAACATAACAAACATCGACTATCTGGAAATGACTATCGAATGGAAAGGATGTTGGCATACACAATTTAAATTTTTATGGCTATTGGCTTTTAGCTAACTGTAGAATTCTAGTATAGGAAATCTAATATATAGGAACTCAAGATATATTGGTACCATAATTACCAGAATTTTATTTTTATCTCTATTGGCCAGTAATGCATTTTTATTGCATGCTCATTTTTGAATTTAGATTATCTTTGACATCCACCAACACCTAATAATCTAGTTTTGTTTAACACTGTTGGTGGATTAATAATAATTTGTATTCTTGTGATGTTCTTGTGAAGTTTTTGATGAATAAAGATGTGAGAAATGTTGTGTCAGTTGGGAAATCTGTATCATCCTTTATTACATGCATCCCAGGTCAGAGCAGAATTCGTGTTAGCATCCTTTCCTCCTCATGGTGACATGAATTGTGTATCCTCTCACGCTCTCTGTGGTTCTGTGTCGCTGCATGGTTCTGAGAAAATTAGCCACTGGAGATGTGTGACCTATATTTGCTCAGCAGCTTCATTTGAAGCGAGTGCCTTGATTCGTTCCAGTGTGAATCTCTCTCTTTTCCCTTTCTCTGTATATCAGTCTCTCTTCAACATTGCTGTCTCACTGCTGTCTCTTCTCTCTTTTGATTCATCCGTTTCCGCAATGCACTAATTTCTCAGGTTGTTTGAAGTACTGGGCTTTAACATTGACTTTCTACTTTAAATTATCTTTTTTATCACATGCTGTAGGCCTTTGGAAAAGATTGGTACCATCAATTCCTATTCTTCTTTTCTTCATCATTCTTGCTTTAAGTTTATGTCATCTTTACCCTTTTTTGGTTTAATTGTGTTCCGTGTTTTCATAGTACTAAAGGAAGCTCTTAGAGATATTCTCTTTTTTAATTTTTTTCCCTTGCACTTTGGTTGCTGTTGAATAGCCTAAATGAGGTGTGATTGTTGTACTGTGTGTATCACAGTTACATTGCGTGTGTATATGTGTGTTTACTGCCTCTTAACCTGGAGAGTTTTTCTTTCCTTCAAGGGGATCAGTGTCGATCACTAAGTATCAGATTTTCATTATCAGGTTAGAAATTGCATGTCTTATGGATTCTTGTGAGGTTTTAATTGAACGTTGACCTCTTAGACTTTAATAGCATCTAACATTAAGGATAATGGTAGATTGTTGAAGTAGCATTGTTCTACAAAGTGAGTTTGAGTGCATTTTTATATTGGTCTAATCGAAATACATTGTTTCTGGTTGTGTTCAGTTTGGCTAAAAGCGAAACTCGCTATACACAAAATTAAAAGAAATTAGTATTTTAATGTGCAGAACACTGGTTAGCTTTACTGACTGCAGAAATTATTGTGAATTTTTTGGTGTTTGATGAATAATCCTTTTTATTCATAGTTTTATTCATAAATTAAATTAAACATTAACTAAATATTTTCAGTTTTATCTTAAGTCAACATTCTACTTAATAGATCATTTAACTTTTGCTTGATAAAATTAAGTTGTTAAAAGAAAAAAAATTATATTGACCTACATTATTGATTACTTTTTGATTACTTTTCTAAATTTCTAACGTTTTCAACTGTTTATCATTTTCAAACATGTAAACCAGGCAAGGTAAACCTTAAAGTAGTACTCACCACTGATTACTGTCACACTTACGAAATCTTTCATCACTTGTATTAAGATTATATTTCAGTTTTAAAGTAGACATTGGATGCAAAATTCACTTTTACATGGTGTTTGCATATAAATGTATCATAGCAGTGTGTGGACATAACCACCCTACAATGATAAAAATCCATTCACTCCTTTTTTTAATCCCCCAAAATCTTAAACAGTCTCAAATGTCAAGCCGTTTAGATTTTCTGAGCAGTATGATGTCATATTGTTCAGGCCCCACCCACAACCGCTGATATACTGACCAATATTAGCATATTTTCACCCTCAGTCAGTTGTACAAAGCCCATAATTTTCTCCACGCTCCAGCAGTTGTAGCGACAATGTCTTCAATGTAGGTGTTTTGTAGTTTTGTGATGTAGAAGAACATAAGAATCTTAATTTTCTCCCGACATCAGAACCACTGAGGACGCAGTGCATTAGTTTTGTTTTTAATGGTAATGCGCCACTGAATACACCTAAATTCGTTTATGTCTGCGCAAATAATTTTACTCCAAAAATGCTAACTTTAGCCTGATAGCACTGAAAGCGAACGTCCCACCCTCCCTGCAATCGCTGTCTAATGCCACGCCCCCTGAATGCACATACGCCCACAGACCAGAATACCAGAGACAACATTACTACAATAGGCTACAGCAGTTCCCAATTCCATTCCCCCCCCCCTGCACATTTCATATGTATCTCTTATCACGTGCAACGTTTATTCTATTCGACCGTAAGCGCCCTGTAAAGTGGACATCACCGGATATTCCGCCATGATTCCAGTTCAAAGCGAGCATATATGTTCCATACAAAGGGCATTAAAGTGTGTAAGACGTAAAATTAAATGCTTAGGAATTTTAACCAAAGTATGTTGCAGACCGTTCATGAAGACCCTAAAGAATCATACCAACTTGTGGACAGTAAATGACTGTAAACACTGGAATCTAACAATGCCTTGGAAAAAAAGAGACGCCCTGTAAAGTGGACATCACCGGATATTCCGCCATGATTCCAGTTCAAAGCGAGCATATATGTTCCATACAAAGGGCATTAAAGTGTGTAAGACGTAAAATTAAATGGTATTTATTTACAGAGGTATATTATGTCACACTTCTCTAGTAAGTTCCGTCTGTGTGTGCAGCGCAAATCCGTGAGGGAATGTTCCGAAGTGAAGTAAACAAATGGATTTCCCCTGCTCAGGGAGTAGGGAGCAAAGAACACTGTGTAGGGAGCATGTCAATCGGAACACAGTTCATGCACGTAGCTCACTTCTAACGAGCTGAATCGGGTGTGTTAACTAAGCCAGACATGCAAAATATGCAGAGCGGGGAGGCGCGTATGGCTATATCATGTGTCATTCACCGGTGAGAAAACTTTATAGTACAGTTAGTAAAAGTATTACAATACCAGGAAGGTTGTTGATGTTTGCCTGCCATTCTCGCTCTGTCTGCACAGCGTACGTGAATGCGCTGATGACGTATCCTGTCTACGCGAACAGGGTGCGCAGAGGTGTGCAAATACATACAGTACGTTGAACTTGACAGGCAGGTAGGAAAGCCAATTAAAACACTCGGTCCGAGTGTTTTGATTGGACGAACATTTCTTGGTCCTACGCCATCCACAGAATGTATAAATATAGATAAATACATTTAGACCACTTAACTTAATGATTGCTATCGGGATGTGAAGAGACTTTCAACCAGCATAACAAAAAATGTTTCTGAAGACAATCACCTATTGCACCTTTAAAGGGGTCATATAATGCTACATGCACTTTTACAAGTTGTTTGAACTGAAATGTGTGTTGGCAGTGTATGTACACAACCACCCTAAAATCCACCCTGAGTGAGCTGTCATCAGTCCGCCATTGTTTCACCGCTGGAGCAGTTGTAGACAAGAATGAATCTTAAGCGATTGAGGTCTTCTGTTGGATGTAATAATGAAAATTGGAGACTCAGTGGATTATGTTTGTTTTTGAAGGGAATGCGCCCCTGATCTACATAAATGCGTCTATGTTCACGCGAATCATTCGTGATCCAGCTTCACCTACAGAAGAAGTGAGTGTAAGGTTTTTTCAAATCGCCTTTCCTAATAATGTGCTAATTAATAAGTTTCGCGATGAATGCAGCTAAAGTAAACAGTCTCTCTGAGAGCGGTACGGAAGAGAGGGGCGGGGTCAGCAGAGCTCATTAACATTTAAAGGAAAATGCTACAAATCTGCATGCTCTGAAAAGAGCTGTTTTTGACAGGGTAAAAAAGGTGTTTTTTACACTACCATTGAGAAATTTTAACCAAACTATGTTACAGACTTTTCATTAAGACCCTAAAGAATCATATCAACTTGTGGAAAATGGGCATCCTATGACCCCTTTAAATAAAAATGTAACATTTGAACCAAACCATAAATATAATTTGGGGTTGGGGGATGAAATAAGTGAATTTGGCTGTAACAAATTAAAAGTTGATCCAAAGTATTTTTTCAGTGTATAGCCATGTAATAAGCAAGCTAATGTTTCCTGATCCACCCTGTCAGGATTTATTTTGCGATAATGATTGGCTGACTGTATGTTATCGCTCCTTTGGATCCAGTTCACCCACATAACCGTATTATAGGATCATGAGCAGGACATACAGTGACTATGAAGGCTTTCAAAATCAGGATGGAGCTGCATGTGTACACGCTTGTGTTTTCAGTTAGAGAGACCAGCAGAGAGAAGCACTGAGCAAAGTTGTCTCTCCTGACCCAGATCAGCCGCCTCCGCCTGCCTGTGAAGAGCAGATCTGACAGATCGCTCCAGGGAACAGTGCAAATCTCTTTCTACCACAGCTGATGCACGTGTGCCCCTTCCTGTGTCTCCATTCCTTCTTTTCCTCTCTCACTGTACATTCATGGCATCATTATATGGTCTAGTCATTGTTCTGGTCCCTTGTGTATAATTAGAATGGTTGCTCATGAAGTTTCACTCGTCTAGAGTGATAGCTTTTTCTTTTATTCAAGTCATCATCTTTGAGACTGTCAGAATATGAAGTAAACCCCATGCGGAGAGAAACCAGGGTGCCTCAATCCCAACATTAAATCTCAGCCTCTGATCATTGCAGGGTTTTTACTGAGGAGCATTTTAGCACTGGGGGCTACTGAAGATGCAGGGTTACTTCAGCCGTGGATAATAAGAGATACTCTCCGTTTCTTTTAGGAAAATATAGGTTTGAAGTGTCTGGCCACATGTCACTGAAATTAAAGGGATAATTCACCCAAAAATTAAAATTCTGTCATCATTTATTCATGTAAACACATACAGCACATATATAACGCACAAGTTTCTGTGTCTACTATAGGTGTATGTATGTGTGTTGATCATTATTTCAATGTAAATAAAAGACTTAATTAAACCTATTTATTATATAAGGAAATCATATCTCTTCCAGGAGTTATATAAAAAATTGTCTTTGATCTTTCAAGCTGTTTAATGGCACTCAGCGGGTGTTGCATGCATCAGTCCAAAAGAAGTTCAATAAAAAGCACCCATCCATAAAAAAAAAGTGTCTCACATGGCTCCGGGTGGTGAACAAAGGCCTCCTGTAGCAAATCGATGCATTTTTGTAAGAAAAATATCCATATTCAAAACGTAATAATCACTTCAATGTAGCTTGCGCCAACAGTTGTACACGGAAGCAGCTCTGGGGGAATGACGTATGAGGTCAGCTTTGCGCATGCGCCGCTCAGAAGTGACGAACGCGAAAGCGCAGGGGGGAGATCAAAACAAAACAACTGTCACTTATTAGAAGTACAAAACGAGGATTTGTAAAGAAGAATGTTGGAGTATTCTGCTTCCTTTGCTCCTGTTAACAAACGTTGGTTTTCACGAGACTCACCGGCGCATGCGCAACGCTGAAGTCATATGTCATCCGCCTGGAGCTGCTTCCGTGTAGGACTGTTAACGCAAGCTACATTAAAGTTATTATTACATTTTGAAAATGGATATTTTTCTTACATAAATGCATCGATTCGCTCCGGGGGGGCGTTGTTCACCCCCCGGAGCCATATGAGACACTTTTTTTATGGATGGGCACTTTTTATTTAACTTCTTTTGTACTGATGCATGCAACACCCGCTGAGTGGCATTAAACAGCTTGAAAGATCAAAGACATTTTTTATATTACTCCGACTGGATTCGTCTGAAATAAGAAAGTCATATACACCTAGAATGACTTGAGGGTGAGTAATTTATGGGCTAATTTTAATTTTTGGGTGAACTAACCCTTTAAGCTGCTCATTTTCCTGTTTATCTCTGTAAAGCTGCTTTAAAACAATTGTATAAAGCACTATATAAATAAAGGTGACTTGACTTGAATTTGCATTTTAAAATTAAAAAGTCATACAGGTTTGAAATGACTAGAGGTGAGTAAATAATGACAAAATTGTCATTTTTGGGTGAACTGTCCCTTTAAGCATAATGTCCATGTACCAAGCAATAGCCAATGGCTCTCACACAACATCATAAAGTAGTTTTTGCATTTTTACTTGGAAACTGGATGTATAGAAATACACACACAAAAAAAATATTTATTTAGGATGATATGTATATAAAATCACTGAAAAAGCAGACACCAGCTATGCAGAGAGATAGGAATGGGCTCAAAGTTTATTTTAGTGGACTAGTGAGGGTACAAGATCAGCCTATGTAGCTAAATGATACTGGGTCAGGTCATGAATATTTTAGATGCTTTTTACCCTCATTTTAACCTATTGTTAATGGGTATTGCCAAGGAAAATTGTATTTGTTTCAAATAGTTTTTAGTTGTTGAAATCCGACAGGTTCATGATTTATGCATTTATTCAACATCTGACGTATGAGTCTCCTTTGTAGTATTTGAACAGCATACTGTATGTGTGTGTATGACGTATGCAGTCCTTACCTGAGACTCATCGCCATCTGTTCATACCAAGACCAGACTGGAAATATGCAATAACAGGAAAAAATAGATAGGGAAGTTTAAAAATTTGATGACATTATCAGTGTAATATTCATTAAAGAAACTCATATTAAGGGCACCATTTTATGTCTTATATATAGTCTGCTACTTCGGAATTTATCTTTTGTGGTTTTATATCTAGTTTTGTGTATTCAATCCTTAGGCAAAAGGTTAAAAGGTTTGTGTGCATTTGCAATAAACCCCATAAGTTGAGAAAACCTCTAAAAGGTATTAACACTAAGGGTTTTCTTAGCTAACTGTAAGTAGTTTGTTGCAATCAGCTGAGACAGTCTGACATGATGTGGCCATGCTGTCTGAGGCTAGTTGGCATGTGCTATCAATACTGACAGAGTGGCTGTTTCCACATAATAAAATCACATGGCTGATACTGTAAGTAGCTATTTATAGTTAGTTTTATAATACAGTGTATAGATACACTACCAGATAGTTTGGGGTCAGTAAGAAAGTGGCAGTAAACACATTTATAATATTTATGCTTTAAATAAGTACTGTTCTTTTGACATTTCTATTCATCAAGGAATTCAGAAAAAAATGTGCCATATCACAGTTTGAACAAAAATGTTATGCAGCATATTATGTAACTTTTTCCGGCATTGATAATTATCAGAAATGTTTCTTAAGCACCAAATCAGCATATGATTTTTAAATGATCATGTGATCCTGAATACTGGAGTCATGGCTGTTGAAATTCAAAATTGAAATTGTGAAGCTTTCCCATCACAAGAATACATTCCATTTTAAAATATATTAAAATGTTAAATTGGAGTAATATTTAATTCACATTATTACTGTTTTTACTTTATTTGATTAAATAAATACATTCTTGGTGAGCATAAGGGTCTTCTTTAAAGGGCACCTATTATGCCCCTTTTTACTAAATGTAATATAAGTCTATATAAGCCTATTTTGAGTGGAAGCAGAAACATATGCCTACTGGTGCATGTATCTTTAAATGCAAATGAGCTCCTGCTCCCCACCTCCCTTTCCAGAATAGGACTGTGCCTTTACAGCTCGTAACTGTTTGGTTTTGATAATCATGTCTATCTCCCTAAAATCATGCGTTTTAAAACTGTCGGTTTAAACTTCTGATATACGGTTTTCACAACTTTCTGAAGCACACGCACAGAAAGCGGCTGTCACACGGCATGTGAGTATTAAACTAATATGTTCTCTTTCATGTCTTATTGCGCTTAAACTGTCAAAAACACACAAGCTTATGTTAAAAACACAAATGAGTTGCAAAAACACAGTCGCTATGTCTGTGAAGGTAAACAGCTGGGAAAGAAATCGCATTTTTATTTTAGATCTGTGTATTAAAGGGTTAGTTCACCCCAAAATGAAAGTTCTGTCATTAATTACTCACCCTCATGTCGTTCCAAACCCGTGAGACCTTCATTCATCTTCGGAACACAAATTAATATATTTTTGATGGAATCTGAGAGTTCTCTGGCCCTCCATAGACAGTAATGATATTACCACGATCAACGCACAGAAACGTAGCAATTTTATTCAGCAGTTCTTCTCCCGAGTTACCATCTTTCGCCATTTTGGAGAGTACCCCAGAACATAATCAACGTATTGAGCGTTTTTTACGTTCAGCATGCACGCGCTGTCTACTGAATGTAATCAGCGTTGTTTATGTTCAGTAGACAGCCGTGCATGCTGAATGTAAGCATGTGTGTGCGTGAGGGAGAGATGCCCTTATAAATGAGGTGAGGTGGCTTACGCCGACTGTACACACACACAGACATGCTAAAAATACTAACCCATGCTGCATTTGACCTTTCCATGCAACCTGCACAAGAGTATTTTTGATCCTCTGCAAAGGCATTCAAAAATCAGTCCACTTTTAGTCTTTATCCATCTGTGTATTAAATCAGTCCAATTCCCCAATGCAATATTTCAACTTTAATATATAACCTACAGCCCTGTCCACTCCACTATTGCCCTAGTTCACACCTGCTGCCACAACCCTGCCCCTCTGTTGCCATAGCAGCCGTGTGCTTGTGCTAAACCCTTTGATGGAGAGGTGGCAGCTCGGTGGGATTACTGTAACGCAGCAGGTTATTATAGTGATTATAGTGCCCTTATAATGCTCACAAAGGCCAGGGTCATCTGTCTGAATCTTCCAAGGGAAATCTAGTGGGAAATCGCTCTTGTGTTATGTCTATGAAACTGGACAAATTGCACAATACTGCATGTAGCCCTTTGGTAGATTAGCAGCTTGGGTTTTCTCTTTCTTGCTGGCTGTATAGACCTATAATTATCAGAACGCAAACAGCTAGGCCCGCGATGTAATTAACTCCCTTTGTCATTAAAACTGCAGCTTTGGCTTTCCTGATTTAGCATCGCTCGTTTGCCCTGTGATTTCACCCTGCTGTGATTAGAGCCAAAATGGATGACTTCACGAGTGTAGCATGTTAACCCGGCACTTTTTTAGGTCACTTATTATGAGACAATGCTACACTTGAATCTCATGTCCTTGTCACATTTTATACCAAAATTTTAAAAAGAAATTGTTTTCATGAAGACAATTCTTTGAATAGATGAAGATACTTTATAACATATATGAAGAAGTTCATAACATATATAAAATCCCCATAGTAAAATCTGTACATATTGTGCTTAATAAAATGTACATGTTATATATTGTCGCTATATACTGTGTCAACAATGTATTTTATTTATATATGCATATGCAACTTTATTAAAACAACAAAGAACAAACAATCTGTATGTTTATGTGTTTTTGTAATACACTTTAAATACATGTCTATCTTTTATATTTACATATAATATCAACATGTATTGATGGGTTTTAGGGTGAATATACATGTACGTGATATCCAAAAATGTATACATAAACACACATATTTGTATAGACTAGATATATAGGCTATGCTAAAATATGGAAATGTTCCAGTTTCTTATTGGTTTCATCTAAGTTTTTACTTCATATGCCATATTTCATATATGGAAATATATATATTTAAGATGTGTACGTATTTTACTTTGTGTATGGGCAACTAAATGTCTGTTTCTCACACAAAATGACAGACATTTATTGTCCCTTACTGGAGTTTGGAAGCTTCAGCCTTTTTTATAGAAAAGAGCTATTAGCAGGGACTTTTTCCTTTCGTTTCTCCAAAGAAATAAAGTCTTGTGGGTTTAGAACAACTTGAGGATGAATAAATGATGGAACTATTACTTCAAGCAAAATATCTTAAATCTTATTCTGTAAAATATTCTGTTTTAATTTGGGGTCACTCTACCATCGACATAATTATTCATCCAAAAGAAGAAGGATATGGTTTCTTAAAGGGGTCATATGACGTTGCTAAAAAGAACATTATTTTGTGTATTTGGTGTAATGCAATGTGTTTATGCGGTTTAAGGTTAAAAAAACACATTATTTCCATATAATGTACATTACTGTTTCTCCTCTATGCCCCGCCTTTCTGAAATGCATTGATTTTTACAAAGCTCATCGTTCTAAAAAAGCGAGGTGTGCTCTGATTGGCCAGCAATCCAGTGCGTTGTGATTGGCCGAATGCCTCAAGCATGTGACATACTGTGATGCTGTCTCCCAGCAGGACGAGACGAAACCAATAAAATCCATTACAAACGAGGCATTTGTTTCATCCAGTGGGGACATAATTACTGATTATAACTTATGCTGTCTTTTTACGCGTTGCGTTGTGTATCGCGCTGCGTAAACATGACACCATGTCTGCATTTGTGATCAGAGAAACAACAAACAACAAGCGCTACTCTACACTGCTCAAAATTCGCGTTTGAATCATCAGTGGCAAATTATTTAAATATAAAAAACGTACATACAGGCTGTGAATCAGAAATACCAGACTGTCAAAACTGAAACAG
Organism: Sinocyclocheilus grahami; assembly: GCF_001515645.1. Lineage (NCBI taxonomy): Eukaryota > Metazoa > Chordata > Actinopteri > Cypriniformes > Cyprinidae > Sinocyclocheilus > Sinocyclocheilus grahami. The sequence continues at coordinate 2,712,859 of NW_015505213.1, read as the reverse complement.
CCTTTGTTCCACAGATGCATTGTAAGCTACTGGTTCAGGAAACAGTCCTCATCCTCCATAAAATGCGCAGCACACATCTGAATATTTGGGTTGAACTGTTCTGGAACAGTGTTGTAAATACAACTTAACCACTGATTTTTAGTTGTGTTCTCTTTTGGAAGGCCAAACAAAGTAGTTTCGCTTTCACAACGAAACACACAGCGACTCCACAACATGGCAGCGGCGGCAACAGCAGGAATGAAAGTTACGCCTTCTTTTTTTGCGTGAACATTTGGGTGGCGTTATGCAAGTCTTCCCACATCGTGACGTAGACATGTGTTAGAACGAGCCGTTTTAGGTAGGAGTGGTTGACTCTTAACTTTTATAAAGAATATCTCTGGATTTGAGACTTTAGTCTTTGCAAATTTACAGATCTTCTTTATGCACCAAGAGCTTGTAACACTCCAAAAAGAAAGGAAAAATTGAAATGGCATCATATGACCCCTTTAAAAATACTTAAACCTACGAGGTCAAGAAGCAATCAAGTATGTAATCAATTATCCAGAGCTATCTAATAATGGCCTAGTGATGCATTTCCTTGTTTGCATACAGTAGATCGATTGTTCGGTATTGGAAGAGAGAACAATGCCGCACTGCCAGGACTTGCAGAAATGCTCCAAACACTAACATCTGCTCTCTTCTGTACCTGTAGTCCATAAACACACATTCCCACCATGTCAAGCACAGAAAACATATATCTTCCATTGATGGACAATTAACTCCTCTACTGCCATGGTGAACCGCTTGACCATTTAGATCTCCGTCTCGCTCCTTTTCCAGATGCATAAATCTGTCAGCAGGTCGTCAAAAAAGACATACAGGCATGACAGAGAGGGTCTCCAGACAGGTGTCTCATTTCATAGCCTTCCTTATTTCTGCTATTAAATCAAATTGAGCCAGAGAGGTGAGGGACCACATGAAGGACAGAGCAGGAGGGAGGAATGTAGAGGATGAAGAGAAAAGAGTGTGAAGATTGGGACTATAAAACAGATCAGGACCTATGCCAGCCTATCACAACCTATAGCGGATAATCCTGCATTATATATATGTATCACATATATGTCTTTAATATCTGTAATTTATTTACTTGTTTGAAAATAATAACATTTTGGCCAACTCTATAGTCAAATGTATTAGTTTTTCTCAAATTATATTTATGTTTGGTTCAAACCTTAAGTTTTGTTTTAACATAAATTTTCCCAAAGACAAAAACAAGCTGAGTTCTTGTTCAAGCTGAGAATAAAATGCCCCATAAAACCAGTGTGTTTTATTTTTAGGGAGTGTCTGTACGTAGGCCATAAAATATGTGTAGCAAATGTATAGCAAAGTCTAGCCTCCTCTTCGTCTCTATTGTCTTCAATATGGTGGGAAATCTCTCAGGCACAGCTTTTAGTCTAACAGCTTCATCTATCATTAATTTCTCTCACTCTTTCTCTCTGTCCTCTCTCTCCCACTCCCTCTCCTTCTGTCATGTATATTTGATAGCTGCACAGGAAGTGCAGTGTAATGGCATTTTCACACTGTAATGTGTGAACATACATGAAGTTAGGAGACGAGAGTAAAGAAGATAGAGGGGAGGAAAGAAGAAAGGAAAAGGAAGTGGAGAGTTGAGAAAGAGGAAGTTTTACTGATGTATAGCTAATTGTCAGTTTAGCAGTAAGCTTATTTATTCATGTTTCAGATGATGTATAAATCTCAATGTAAAAAAAAAGACCCTTATGACTGGTTTTGTGGTCCAGGGTCACATTTGTGTCTTCAGGACAGCATGCCAACAATAAGGACAGAAGCTTTTCAGATCACCTGAGCAGCTTGCAGAAAGATGGGCAGAGTGTTGGCATTATAACTGAGTGTGTCTGAAATGGAGCAGAAATATCTCAGAATGGTTGTGTTGCAGTAACTGAGACTCCAGTGATGAACACTGAAATGTCAGCATGTTTAGGACTGTAGAAGTGGGTGATGGGATGCAGCATTTTCCCTGGGCCAGTGGGTTTGTTTTCCATTTACAGTCAATACTCTCCTTCTTTCTTTTGCCATTTCTCTCTCCATGTCTTGTCCAGCAGTATCATGCTTGATTCATAATACCCACACATATGCTTCTATTCTGCATTTTAAACACGTTGCCAAGTGTGCCACTTCCCTAATGCTTTATTAATCCTCAAAGAATCATTCAGGCACTGTTCCACACACACTCCTTCTTCTCATTGTCAATGTTATTGTCTGCTGGAATTGGTAAATCCCTCACTGGTGGGTGATGAGAGGTTGAGAAGCTGTCTGGTGATGAATTACACTGGTCATTAGATGAAGGTTAATAATGACAAGTATCTGTGCAGGGAGATTTTGAAAGCCAGTGGTTTTCAAAGTTGTGCAGACGTTCCATAAAAGTTATTTGAAGGGTTCAGTGAGTCTATGTGCTGTGGTTTACATAGTGTGACTGCAGTATTTAATGCAATTGAACAAGCCCAGACTTGATGTGCTTGTTGGTAGGGCTAAACAATTTGGGCAAATTTTTAAATCATGTATCAGTATGGCTATAAAATAATAATAATAACAATAATAAATAACTAAATAATAATAGTAATTGTTATTTTTACATAAATGATAAAATATAAATATTAAAGTGTTAAAGAAACATTTTATAAAAAATAATCTTTTTTTTTTAATTATTTTGATTAATTGTGCAGCCCTATGGCCAGGTCATTATGTTGCTGGTTCCTCAGGGGCTGCATCTTTTATATAGACCCTCTTGCATACCATCCCCCACTAAGAGCATGCTCTCATTATTCCTCCACATATGTGTGTGGTTGGATGTTTCTTTCATATTTTTCAGTGGATGTAGCGGTTTTCTACTGACAGCTGTGCAAGAGCAACAGCAGTTATCTGTTGATGAAGATGTTGAATTCTTTCATCTCTGTTGCGTTCATGCATGATTACACACTCCTGCTCTCCATAGGGCCTGAGCTCTCATTAATGATTTGTTCGCTCAGATCAGGGGACAAACCAAGAGCCTCTGCATCTGTGCTAATTACTGTAGCAGCTCTTCATCCTTGTAGAGATGCTATCTGCGGCTGTGTAAAGCTAGGAGTTTCTAATAAGAGCATGAAGAACGCTTGAGAGAAAGACAAGTCAAACATCAAGTAATTTTTAATTTCTGAACTCCTTCCCATGCACACAATACACACAGTGGCAAAAAGCTGCACGATTTAGTGAAATAAAACCGAAATCACGATATGGCTGAGTGCAGTTTTAAATGGCAAAGACTGTGATTTATAAATACATGTGATCCGTGTTTCAGTGAGTGTGGCACTGTGTTCATTTACTCGCATGTAGCTCATCATCCAAGTTTCGAGCAGCAGTAAATGCTGTTGCGTAAGAAATCATCCATGCATCTGCTTTGAGTTTTGGTTCCTTGTGCATTTAGGATGCAACATGCACCAACCATCGTCCCAAACTTGTAATTAGAAGCGCTTATAAACAGGCTGTAATCAACAAACGAGAAGCTTTACAGGCTCCTTTTGCTGAGTTCACACTGCACGATTTTCAAAGTCATCAGATCACCATTGTTTTCACACTGCACGACTATCTGGGGTAGCATTCAGTTGCTGCTGCGTTCACATTGCACGATGGATCGGCGACAGGAGGTTACACATTGCATGACAATAGGAAGAATCGCCGACAACTCTGTCTGGTCCGCAAACTACTTTTCATATAACTCCTCCCTGAACTTCCCACTGTTCTGTATCTTGCCCTCTCATTGGCAGTATGCCATCACCAATGTATCTTTTAGTCAGAGCTCATTTCACACAGCAGGATTTTGAATCGCTGACAGGTCCAGATATTTAGCATGCTAAATATTTCACGGGCGTCTGCAATTTTCTCAGATCACGTCTTTGATAATTCACACTGCGTGATTGTCATTCGTGTGAACGAGCACCGATTTGCCTCTGCTTTTAGGCATTTGTTGGCATTTTCGCGAAACCTGTCGGCGAGTGAAAATCGGGGTTAAAATCATGCAGTGTGAACTCGGCAAACGTTTTTTTCCCAAAATAAAAGCTCAATGGGTTCATTTTTAAAAATTAGGACAATAAGCCATAATTAATATAATATTTTTCTTAAATACTAATTTTTAATAATAATAACAGTTAACAGATATAATCACAATCATAATTTATGCAGAAAAATAAAAATTTTCCACAAATTGTAAGCCCTGTATCTGTTTTTACTGGTGTTCCGCTTGTCATAGTTTCTTCCACGATTAAGACACAAGACCAATTGCTGTTTTTGATACTGTACATACAATATGTAAATGATCTTATATTAGCCTCTGTGAATACATTACTTTTTGTGCTGGCTGTGATAATTTCATTTCTGAATAACCCATTATTGTTTCAATTAAGTCTGGATAGGCTGTGGAGGGAGTTTTGTGTTGTGAATAGTACACCGAATGATTTTTCCCCAAAAGAGCAGGGAAATCTTTTTAATGTCTTCTAATGGAAATGAAATGTGTAAGTGTATGTAGCTCAGCTGTCTGTTGTAATTGTTTTTCTGCCTGGCTTGGTTTCTTTACCCAGGGGCAGAGCAGCCTGTCTTTTGTCTTCACCACTGTAGTTCCTCTGACTGGAGGTGGGACAGCTCGTCATAGTCAACCATCTGTTGACAAAGAACAGCTTCTGTCTGTTTGTCAGTCTGTCTCTCGGTCTGCCTGTCTGTTTGCCTGTTTATTGTCCAGAAATGCATGTGTCGAAGAGGAGGTCATCCGCTGCAAAATCAGTATGGCGAATGTCCATGTCTGGGAAACTTACACTCATTGTCTAGTTTGAGGTTTGGGGTGGATTCACACATTATTCTCTGTTTGTTTGTGGGCAGGCGTGAGTTTATGTATGTCCAATGAGTCAAAATTCCAATTACATGCTTGTGTTGTCTAGCAGTGGATTTCAATGTTGGTTTCAAATAGCCTACTTTTTCAAAATCCTCTTTAATTACAGTAGAATAATATTTGTGAATTCTGTCAGGTAACCATTGTGATAGTTCTCACAGTATATGAGGTATCATATACTGTGAGTATTTGGGAATTTTGTCACAAAATAATAATGTAAATGGATGTTTCTTCTGGGCCATTTAATGCTTTGAATGTAATGTGTGATTTTTTTGTTGAAGCTGGTGTTTGTGTATTGAGTTTCCTCTTTGAAGCTAAGGGCTTATCGATCCGTTTCCCAATTATTAGTAGTTAAGTTCATACAGCTGGCCATAATTCAGTCCGGTGCTCACACAATGAACAGCACTTTACTGTGGAGAAGAGCAGGAGGACACATCTAAAATGATATCATTGCTCACTGTGTGTTATTGCATTTACAAATTATAAAGTGGGGAAATTTAGTAAAGTAAAAAGTAAAAAATCTGCTTAGTCTGAAAACCTTTCATACTTCATTTGTATTTTCTTTGTAAGTGATTATTTAATTCTGTAATATTATGTGAGAAATGTTGTTGGGTCATTCTATTAAACATGTGCCTTGTCCAATCTGATGGCGAGATCATCTTTGAAGTATAATTTTTGTAAGGTTTTAACCATTTCCTTATAGTTATGTATGTGTTTTAAGTGTAAATAAATTGCCTTGTGTAATTTCAGATTAATTGAAAATAATGTCAGAATATAATATACACTTAAAGAAATTGGTGTAGAATTTAACAGTGCTATCTCACAACCAATTCTTACGTATTTTATGAGGTGGCTAATTTGTAAGAATTTGTACGACTTCACTCGTATACGATTTTGTTTGAGGTTTAGGGGTGGGGTTCGGGATGGTCATTTGCATGAATTCCTACGAATTTGGCACCTTGTAAAATACACTGAAAAAAATTATACTTTTTCAGTAAATACATTTTATTTTGCTACATTTAAAAAAAAACATGTTGAAAGTTAGTCAAATAAATGTATTTAAATGTAGCTAAAATAAATTGATTGCAACCACTTACCGTAAAAAAATTTAGTAAATTAAATTAATTTTTTCAGTGTACGTACGATTTTTCACAAAACTTACAAATTCATATGAGTGAGGTTGTACAAATTCATGCGATTCAGCCACCTAGTAAAATATGTACGAATTGCCACGAAATCGGGTTGGATTTACTTTCAACAATTAAACAATTTTCACCCAGAAATTGCAAGTACATTTCATAAATAATTACAAAGAAGTGGCAAGTGAAGTAACACATTGAATGAAACATGAAATTTTGAAGTAGAAAAGACCCTAATGACAAACATAACAAAACAACAGTTTGGTAATAGTAAAACAATATAGACTTTTTACAGTTTTTTAAGTCACATTATGACTTGATTGACTTGATAAAATGATTTATTTTAACAGGATTGATATTGTAATACTATGATCCTGTAAAAATCACCCAGTTGTTTTTTGGGGAAGACTGTGCTTGTGTCTTCTTATACTTTTTCCTTTATACATTCTACTTTTTAATGTGCTCTGAGGGTATCAGTTTGGCCTTTACTTCACTGCTTTGGAATAATAAAAGGCTAAAAAACACTTTTTAGGCTTGAATCAGACTTTAGTCCACAAAGACATGTCTAAGCTTTGTGTGTGGGCATCTGTGAGTGTTTAGAAATGAAAAGCCACCCACAGGTCATCCTGAAAGTCATACATTTCAACAGAGAATGACTACATGAAGATTTTGTGTTTTATTGATGTGTTTTATTGTTCTGTGGCTCTTACAAGCAACTGGGACATATAATAATCTGGGATTGTGCTGGTTTGTGTCTGACTGCTTTTGTGTGTGTTTTGCAGGGTTCTCGAGTGTGGGTGAATCATAAAGATCAGCTGGTCCCCTCTACAGTGAACTCCTGTGGAGATGGAACCCTGGTGCTCACCACCGACTACGGGGAGGTAAGACTCAGCAATCTATCATAAACACACACACATGCAAACACACACACAGATGTTGCCCTTTATGGCTGAATGGGTGCTGTGTGAGTCAGAGATTACGCTCGGTTGGTATTGTGCTCTGAATGTCATCATAACAGGGCTGAGGAGCTGTGTGTGTGTGTGCATATGCATGTTTGTGTGTGTATGTCTGCCATCTGCACATCTGAGGCTAAATCAATACATTCACCCTCCCATAAATGACCATGTGAAAGAGACTATATCAAATAACCGACCATAATGCACTCCTCCATTCTACATGTTATCTACATGCCATTATAAGGAAATAGTGTTGCTTTTGCATTAGCTTCACGCAATTAGAACATGCTAAGTTAAGTTTTTTAATTAGATAGATGTATATTTGATCTTTCTCTAAATATACTGGAAATTTCCAGCAAATTCTATTCTGTTAGATTAATCAAAAATGAGATTAATCACAATTCTTTACATGTTCAGCTTTATCTGCGTACACTGAAGTATACTCGCGCGATTTATAAAGATTGTAAAAAATCAATATGAATTGAGAAGTCTTCTGAAGAGACATCTCTTTATTTGATGAACATTTAATTTAGACTTTTGTTCACATATAAACATTCATCAACACGCATGCATAGAGCATCAAATATAGTAAACAAAAGCTCTTTTTGATTTTTAAAATAATTCATACTTTTAAAGGGGGGGAAATCTGATGGTAAAAGAGTGTATCAACTGAATTTACTATATATATATTTACTATATAGCATATCTCAACCACTTGATTGTTTGTTTCGTCAAAAAGCATAATCTATATTATCGCTCTGCTCTAATCTATTAAATGCTACTATGAGGCATGAAGACGTTAAGATATTATACACATTACGATTTATTGTGAATATGCTTTGAAAAACAATGTGTATTGTCAAAAGTGCTAAACAAATGAATTTAACTTGACAGTTTGATTTAAATCTACTTACTTCCTTGGCCTATAAATACCTCTACCGTACAAAGAATACAGTGTTACATTTCTGTTATATTGTCATATCACTTTCACACAGGATTGCAAGTTAGTCCAGTTAAAGCTTTCATTTGCACTGAACACTGAAGAAAGACCTCTTAGGTTATGTGCATAGTTTATAATAGTTTTAATATGTGCCTCATTCTGTCATCTCCATATAGAAATAAAATAAGCAGCTCCTCTTTGTGAAATTACAGTTAACCTGCCATGAATTGCATCAGGGACTGAAAGCAGTAGCCATCTTTTGAGATGGTCTCAATTCAGCATTCTTTAAAAGTTATCTTAATTTGTTGAATAAATACATCATAATTAATGCAAATCACTCTCAAACATCCAACAGTCACTTGACTATGACTATGAGCAGATGTATGATGTGGGAGCCTTAATATATTTCCTTTATAAATGTCTTTCGTTTTATTCTCTGCACGTGGCACTATTCCAGAATCTCAAAATGGAAAATAAAGGTTATATTATCTCATGTAAAATACACCTCAGAGAGATTTAATTCGTTTCTACAGTAAATACCTTTGTCAATGTTATGGAGTCTGTGCACCAAACTGTGTCTATCACATTTCTGTACAGTTCAGTGATCAGAACTGCCTCTGTTTTGAGGTTTAATTGTAATCAAATGGTTGTGTTAGCAGTTAAACTCCCACACAAGCACTCACAGTGCTGATAGAGGTAAGTAGTTTGTGATAGCTGTGGGTGTTGGAGCTGGCAGAGCTGTGATGTCAGGCTAATAATAACAGCTGTGCTGGCCTGGATTCTGCTCAGAAAGGGAGACTGCACAGCAGGGAAGGGTTATCTGTATGTACAGATGCATACAGGAAACCTGTTTGCATTTGTGTTTTTGTCTACAAACATTTGTGTTTGTAGTGCATACTGTATATGTTCATTCATGTGCATGCTTGGTAGGGGTGGGCAATATGGCAAGAATATCCTATCACAGCTTTTTTCAGGCAAGATCACGATCCACAATTTCCTCACCATTCTTTTTCATGTTGGTTTTTAGACTATTTTGCAATACTAAGCAGTACAGGAAACTTAATTTCCATATTTAAAAAACATGGCCATACAAGGAAACAAAACATGAAAGAAAAAACAATGAAAGACCACTGGGTTGATATGACCAGCGGTGGACTCTACTGAAGTCCTACATCTGTCATCTAGAATGACTCTTAAATGTGACGTTAAATGTTAAGGTTTCTCTGATGGAGATGCACATGCAAACAGACATTAAGGAGTGAGTCAGTTGACTAATAGTTATACTTACTGATTTACGATTATCATTTTTTAATGATTCCCAGTGTCTTTGTAAATCACTAAAGGGGAATTCGCACTTGATATTGCAGCTACAAATGTGATTTAATTTTAGTGAGGTTTGAATTGACATGTCACTGTTGGCAATGCAACAGATTTGATCAAAGTGTTTGATTAACTTCATGCAAATTGGCAGTGATGTCTACTAATGGAAGACCATGTGATCTGCTACAGTGGATGCTGCATTTGAGACTGCAGTGACTTAATGCTTAATACTTTCTCCAATCCCAGTTTAGTATACAAACACAATGCAGTGATTTGTTAATTGATTTCACAAATGAAAAAGTGTAAAAAGTGTGGAACTGTGGCACAATCAACACAAATTTCTGCTTGATGTATTAACATTAACTTTACCAAGTTTGGGGCAGAACTTCTGTTTGACCAACCAATGCCAAATGGAGGGATTGTGGTAAAAAACTATATTTTTGCCATTACAGTATGTTTGGTAATGCTAGTGGTGCAAAAGTTACAAATTTCAGCTTTAACGGAATAAAAAAACACCAAAATATTTTCTCACATGCTGTTTCAAAAATGTATGGATTTCTTTATTCTGTGGAACACAAAATATATTTTTTTGGGGGGAAAAACCCCATACAATGACTTTCATTATATGGGCATAAACAGTTGTAACATTCTTCAAAATATCTTCTTTTGTGTTTCACAGAAATGAATAAGTGATATTTTCCCCACCAATTATTTGAAATGGGCATCTGAATGAACAGAATCCCTAAAATGATTCAGACTTCCCAGTTCTACAGCTGAATCCAAGGTAATATGAAAATATGAAACATCTCCTTTAGGTTTTATCTAAGTCTGCATTTACCCTATATTTCCTGTATGCTGGTAACCTTGATGTTTCATGAACACCAGAGAGCTTGTGCTGACATGAGAATATTCAGTAGCATTCTCAAAAACTATATTTTTGCCATTACAGTATGTTTGGTAATGCTAGTGGTGCAAAAGTTACAAATTTCAGCTTTAACGGAATAAAAAAACACCAAAATATTTTCTCACATGCTGTTTCAAAAATGTATGGATTTCTTTATTCTGTGGAACACAAAATATATTTTTTTGGGGGGGAAAACCCCATACAATGACTTTCATTATATGGGCATAAACAGTTGTAACATTCTTCAAAATATCTTCTTTTGTGTTTCACAGAAATGAATAAGTGATATTTTCCCCACCAATTATTTGAAATGGGCATCTGAATGAACAGAATCCCTAAAATGATTCAGACTTCCCAGTTATACAGCTGAATCCAAGGTAATATGAAAATATGAAACATCTCTTTTAGGTTTTATCTAAGTCTGCATTTCCCCTATATTTCCTGTATGCTGGTAACCTTGATGTTTCATGAACACCAGAGAGCTTGTGCTGACATGAGAATATTCAGTAGCATTCTGTGCAGTAGTTCAAACCCTCCTCCATAAATCAATACACCTATCCAGCCTTCTGTTAGGTCTCAGGCAGCCTTTTCAGGAAACTCCAGCAGCCTCCATATTGTCTTTCTGGAGGTCTTCTCTCCCATTGTTTTGGCCCTAAGGTCTTGGTCCAAAAGGGTAGAAAAATTGTTTTGCATATGTGAGGGATGTGTTTTGAAATCGCAACCCTGTTGAAGAATGCTGAATTTTTTATGTGGATTTTAAGGCATGGTATAGTACAGGGCTGGATGCAAACTGACATCTCTCTCTTTTGCTCACTTTATTTCTCTCTCTCGCTCTCGTTTCTGATTTGGTTAATAATTTAGTTAAGCATGGGAGTGACCTCATTCCTGCAGTGGTTCTGACCGAGTTACTGGGATAGTATGTGTGCTATGCATGCTTGTTTGGATTGTACATGTGAATTGAAACATTTTAAATATGTTCAAGAAAACACAACTAAGATATGCAAATGTAACCAAGATCAAAATTGAATGATATGCAACCTGCTACGTTTTTGCAACATTATGAAAACATAAAAAATGTTGCATAAAAACGAACATAATAAAAACCCTTGCATAATGCAAAACATATTAAAGGAATATTTCCCTCCAAAATTAAAATTAGCTGAAAACCTTCAGGCCATCCATGATGCAAATGAGTTTATTCCTTCATTGGAACAGATTTGGAGAAATGTAGCATTACATTGCTCACATATATGCAAGTGAATGATGCTGTCAGAGTCCGGACTGATAAAAACATCATAGTAACCCACAAGTAATTCACATGACTCCAGTCCCTCAGTTAACATTTTGTAGGAAAAAAATTTAAAAATTTGGCCAAAATATCAGTCCATAATCCATAATAATGTTTCCTCCATGAAAAGTGAAAAAGTCCATCCCCTGTTGTCCTCTCACATCAAAATCCACCAACTATATGTTGGCTATTTTCACTTGTAAACAGTCAAGCATATCGCATATCGCTCTCCTGATTCAGACAAAGCGACTTTTTCATTGGCGAAACCAATATTATGGATAGAGGACTCACATTTTAGGCAGAAGAAACAGTTTAAAGTTAAAACCATCTTAATGATGAATTTGATTATTACAGACATGTAGCTTTTCACTTTACAAGACAGAGTAGATGTACAGAGTATGGATGGAGTTGAGGATGGAGTTTTTTTGGATTACGTGTGGATTTTTATCAGCTGTTTGGACTCTCATTCTGATGGCACCCATTCACTGCAGAGGATTCATTGATGAGCAAGTCATGTAATTCTAAATTTCTCCAAATCTGTTCTGATGAAGAAACCAACCCATTCACATTTTGAATGGCCTGAGGGTGAGTATATTTTCAGCAAACTGACATTTTTGGGTGAACTAGTCCTTTAAGGGAATAGTGTAAATGTGTTATCATAACCTTCTCATGACTTTAAAATGTTTTTGTAGTGTAGTTATGCTAGCAGGGTCCTTCTGACTTTGTCACAGGGCTTTATTGTGTTGGTAGAGTTTGATTCCGTCATAGAAGGTTGCATTGTCAGCCTTGTCCTTTCAGGTTGAATTTGAGGATGTGAAAAAGGGCACTTATAATGTTAGCCTTGTCCTTTTAGGTTGAATAAGAATTTAAGTTAACGTGTTTGCATATTTTGTCAGTAATTCTGGTGTGCTTGCTTTCCCATATTTCTCTGTACACTCTTAAAAATAAAGGTGCTTAAAAGGTTCTTCACAGCGATGCCATAGAAGAACCATTTTTGGTTCCACAAAGAACCATTCAGTCAAAGGTTCTTTAAAGAACCATCTCTTTCTTACCTTTTTATAATCTGAAGAACCTTCTTTTGCCACAAAGAACCTTTTGTGAAACAGAAAGGTTCTTCAGATGTTAAAGGTTCTTTATGGAACCATTTAGACAAAAAGGTTCTTCTATGGCAATGTGAAGCACCTTTTTTTTTTAAGGGATAGTTCACCCAAAAATGAAACTTCTGTCATTAATTATTACTGTTTTACTGTATTGTGTTCAAATAAATTTAATCTTAGTATATGCATGAGAGACTTTTGAACAGTCGTTTAATTATTTGCAATGAAAAGGCTGACGTTTAAATAATTCAGTCACAATGAAAGCATTGAAAATACCTTTTAAAAATCCATATATTTTTTTCTTTATTTCCATATCACTGAACACAAGCCTATCACTGGCTTACAGTCTCCAGCAATTCAAATGGTCATCACACAGGGCACTTTTATTATATAATTTTTGGTCTGTGTGCACAGGCAGACAGATGTCTTTAACCGTTAAGTTAAGTTAAGTTTTTAGTGTCTCGCTCCATGTGGGCCTTGTTTTTAAATTCAAATTTAAACATGCATCTCAGGATCCCACATTCTGTTGCGCTTCTGTTTCTCTATAGGTGTGAATGTAGGTCACTGGTGCTTATAGTCTCTCTCTCCCATGCTCTTTTGCAGCTTTCGTCTGAATCATGCAAAGCAGCTTCAAACATCAAACAGATTTGCAGGAATATCCATGCGCTGAGGGGAGAGAGAGGGAGCGGCTGTGTGCTTGTGTGCGTGTGTGAGTGTGTGGGTGGAGAAAATGGAGCATGAAGACCTCCTCATCTCCTCTTTTCAGCGTCTAAACTTACAATCATCACAGAATCACAACCAAACACACACACACACATTTACATAACTATCTAAATGGGGACATTACATATACTTAAATTGTTTTTACAGATAGTTATAAATACAGTAACCAAGCCCTACATTTTTACTTTTAGGAGGTTTTAGGAGATTTTGTCAGGTTTAGTTTGCTTCTGGGTACAATTTTGTCCCCAAAAGAAGTCAGGCCACACACATACAACAGATATGAGATGTGTCCAATCCACATCATATACTGCCCAGCTAACAAAAATTATGTTCTAAAAATGTTTTGTTAACTTTCCCGTTAAGTTATAAATATGTTATTTCTGAATGTTGTCTGAACACTCAAAATGTTCAGTTTTTTGTTTTAGAAAAGTTTTTCTTGGTTATGTAAACTTGAAACATTCCAATTTATCATTATTCACACTTTATATACAATCTAAAACAAGTAGTAACATTTATAAAAATGTACATGTCCATTTCAGGGGGGAAAAAGTTCCATAAACAATGTATAAATAATGTTTTTGTGTTAAAGTTTTGAGAACATCATTTAAATGATCAAAGAGAACATTATTAATAACTAGAACTTTGAACAAATATTCCATTATTGTTGCTAGAACCTTTGTTACTTTGCCAGAACATTAGCCAAAATTCTGAGTATGTTCCCTGTTAGCTGTGTATAGTCATGCATGATAATTACTGTAAAGCTCCAAAAAACATACCATAAAAGTATAATAAAAGTATTTTGTAGTAAACTTTTGCGCTATATTTCAGGTCTTCAGTAGCATTGACTGAATGTTAGAAGTGTCCATCAAATGTTATATAAAAAATCATGTTAGATAAGCATCATAAGCTATAATCAGACAGACACTTAGACAAACACAAAGGTATAAATACTAGCAAATTTTCTAAAGCATACACAAGTGATACAGAGATTTTACTGTATATTATGTCTGTACTCTCTCTTCAAAACGTACGCTCAAATACACTGAAATTCTGTGTTATTTCATTCGAAATCAGGTTTGTTTCTTTATATTTCTAAATACGTTTGATTCGGATCAGGATTCTGAAAGGTCAATGTCATTACCGTCAGTAATATTGATTAGCAGCAACTTGTCTCAGCTCATAAACTTTGACCTTTCCTTCTTCTCTTCAGACTGTCAACCCCAATTTAGCTGCATGTAACTGAGGCAAATATAATTCTCTCTTTGTCTTGCCCTCCAGTCCTGGGATATATGTACATGTGTGTGCACTTAAAAAGATTGTGGCTGATTTAATGGGTTTGAATAGAAACAGTTCATAAATCCATACCTGAAGTAAACGACACACACACACACACACACACACACACATTAGTGGCTGTATTGATTTTTAATTTATCAGGCTCTCAGCTCTCTCTTCATGTACTGGGCTGTGCTCTCTGGTTACCATGGCAACGGGTGACACGAGTGAGGTTTCAGCAGAAATGAAATAGACAGAAGGGGAGTGAGAATGTCTCTTCGATCAGGATTCTGAAAGGTCAATGTCATTACCGTCAGTAATATTGATTAGCAGCAACTTGTCTCAGCTCATAAACTTTGACCTTTCCTTCTTCTCTTCAGACTGTCAACCCCAATTTAGCTGCATGTAACTGAGGCAAATATAATTCTCTCTTTGTCTTGCCCTCCAGTCCTGGGATATATGTACATGTGTGTGCACTTAAAAAGATTGTGGCTGATTTAATGGGTTTGAATAGAAACAGTTCATAAATCCATACCTGAAGTAAACGACACACACACACACACATTAGTGGCTGTATTGATTTTTAATTTATCAGGCTCTCAGCTCTCTCTTCATGAACTGGGCTGTGCTCTCTGGTTACCATGGCAACGGGTGACACGAGTGAGGTTTCAGCAGAAATGAAATAGACAGAAGGGGAGTGAGAATGTCTCTTCCTTTAGTTCTGTCCAGTCAAATAAAGCAAAGAACCTTTTATCAAAGTTCATTTACATGGGAGTGTAATTTCTGCAGCAATATCATCACCAAATTGCAAAGAAATAATGACTCTTATCAAACAGGTTTCCAGAACACTTTTCCTGCCTGCAGACCCTCATTTTTGAGGAAATCAACATACAAATGACTTAGTTGTCTCTTGATACTTATTTCATAGTGTCGGCAGATAATAATAATAATAATCTTTATTTTCTGTAGCACGTAAATGTTACATCTCAAAGCGCTTTACATAAGCAAGTAAAACAACAAAATACACCATATGAAGATTATAAAATAAGCAAGAAGAGAAGAGATGCATTCAAAACACTTAAAATTAAAATAATATAGAATTAATACCAAAAATTCAAGTAAAAACTACCCTAAAGAATTGAGTTAAGGCAAGATTTAAAAATCTTTTATTCTACAATCTATTGTAAAAAAATTAAAAATAAAATAAAAAAAACTTCATATTTCATACACAGCGTTAGTTCACCAAAAAAATTTAAATTCTGTCATCATTTACTCGCCCTCAAATTGTTCCAAATATGTATGAATTTCTTTCAGCTGTTGAACACAAGAAGATATTTTGAAGAAAGTTGGTAACCAAACAGTTGACAGTAGCCATTGACTTCCATAGTATGGAAAAAAATACTATGGAATTCAGTGGCTATCAATGACATTTATAAGCTACATATTACACATGCAAAAACATGTTTAATGTTAATTCCTGAATTATTAAAAGTTTCCTTTTTGCTGAGTTTAAAAAGGCCAGACTGTAATCGACTTGCCAACACATCTGGTGTTTTTTTTTTTTCAAGCAGTGCCTGGTTGGGTATAAAGGGTAAAGAAAGGCCTCAGCACGCTGAAACTCTATGGAACAGAAAAGCGGGAATCCTGCTGTCTGACTAATGCATTATTCAACTGCAGGCATTCCCTTAAAACGTGGAAGCTGTGTTATTTTGTTAAGGCCACTCTGTCTGTTTCTGTCTTTCAGGCGGTGTACCTGCAGCAGGCGGAGGTGAACAGGGAGAAGGTGTCCCCCATGCACCAGAGCAGCATTGATGGAGTGGAGGACATGTCCACACTGGCAGAGCTCCATGAGGCCGCCATCATGCACAACCTTCATCAGCGATACCAGAAAGACAACATCTATGTAAGAATCTTAGAGACGCATGACTGCACGAAGGTCCATGGGACCTTATCAGGATTATTATTGTATCTAACTTTACTACAAATGTCTTCAGGTTTGTTCTGTCCCCTTATAAGCAGTTAATACACCTTAGATATTTTAATCTAAACCACAGAGAAATTCCCTATAATGTTATTGTTAAGCCATATGATATTTTTTCTGCTTTTGTCTGTAAAGTCTCCTCACTTGTTAGAGGCCAAAAGTGTATGATCGGCTAAAAAGTGAATGATCCTTCTGAATTTTAATAGTGTCATACATCAGAGGTCAAGTTTATCAAATCAATTTAAACTTAGTTTAAATAAAATAACACAGAATCACTTCCAACCGGTGAGTTACTAGGCCAGCTAAACTGTTGACTTCACCACAGATTGTTTTTATTTGTTTTATAAATAATCATGTCTAGCCTTGACAAGATTATTTTAGATGCAAATTTTTGATTCCTTAACTGATTCCTAAATTAAAATCACTAAAGTTAAACGAGAAATTTTTGATTCTAAGTACTTTAATACTTTTACTCGGCAAGGACAAAAAGTCAAAAGTGACAGAGTGTTGAAAGTTATAATGATTCAAAAGATTTCTGTTTCAAATAATTGCTGTTCTTTCGCAAATATTAAGCAGCACAACTGTTTTCAGTGTTGATAATGATAATAATAAGAAATGTTTCTTATTAAAACAAGAAATGTAAGCTCCGAGCTTATTAGCATATTGTGTGTAAATGTTTCAGCATCTGCTTTTATTTCCATTGTTTAAAGTGAGTTTATCAGTTTAAATACCAACAGAAGATTAAAACTGAGCTCTGCAAGTGCTCAGTGGACAGACTTTTCATAATTAGGGAGTTGAATTTATGCTAAAACAGCGCTGGGTTTTATTATATAAGTGAATTGCAAAATCCAGAATCTGACTATTAACCATCTGTTCTTAAATTAAACTTGCAATAATGCTCTTATGTTGGTAATTCAACTCACTGTTATCGTTCATACAGTATATACTGTATGTTTAACACACTGTAACAGCATCCGTGTGTGTGAGAGAGACAAAGCGTGAAATCAAAGAATAGGCCCTCAGGGCATGTTTAAATAAATGTGTGCCACTATAGGGTCTTACCGATGATGTTGACAAAGAGAAGGGTCATGTGATCAGGTGGTGGGTGCAGGCTGGAACCTTATTGGTCTAAACAGAGCCATACATCCCAGACTGCTGGTTTAGAGTTGTAGCCTGGAGGGAATGATATGACTCACTGTCTGCATTATGATCCAAACATTCCAGCTTGACCTTTGCAGAATCCATAGAAAGAGACCTTAAAGCCTTCTTTGTAAGGATTGACTGGGACAGAGACAAGCATACTGGAAGTTTTCAGCATGATTACACAGCTTTTATGTCAGATTCTTTTTAATCTTCCATCATACTGGTTTTAACTAACCCAGAGCTAGTGATAAAGTGATAAACTTAACTGAAGACAGAAGCTTAAAAATATATTATTAAAAAATATGTATTATGTGGTGTTATATTATATGATTATATTATTTTAAATGAGAGATTGTAAAGGGATAATCCACCCAAAATGAAAATTCTGTCATAATTTACTCACCCTCATGTTGTTCCAAATCTGTATTAAGTTTATTTATTCTGGAACATAAAATAGCATAATTTGAAGAATGCTGATAATCAAACTGTTTTGGTAATTGACTTCCACTATATGGACAAAATCTACAATGCAAGTCAAAGAGACCTGAAACTGTTTGTCTATCAACATTTTTATATACAGTATATGCAGAAAAAATGCATACAGGCTTGGAACGACACAAGGGTCAGTAAATGATAACAGAAATTTCCTTTTTGGGTGGAGTATACCTTTAAGAGACTTTATTTTTAGGTCTCTTAATGTGTTTTTGATGCCTATATTCTAAAGGTGTTCTAATCGTTCAGAAAAACTTTGGCAATTTCCAAAACATATTTGAATCAACTATTACATAAAACCCTAATGCCTGTGATTCAGTAGACACTATATCATACAAAATAAAATATTGTTTTTCACACATTATAAAATGTATAATTAAAATTATAATTTATAATGGCACTAAATTCTGATTAGATGAGCCATCCTCAAAAAAAGTCATAAAATAAACAACCTACCTGTAACCACAACTAACCACACATCGGTTTAAATCTTTACTAATAAAACTACATTACTTTGCATATTGCCCAGACTACTACAATTTATCAAATTGTTTGGTATTGTTTTAATATTTCACCACAAATAAGTGCCATTTTTACAGGCACTGGGACTATAAAGTCTCAGTCCCTGTGTCAGAGATAATTACTAGCAACAGTTGTGAACATGACCTGCTCTGTTTAGTTCACTGCATAGGGACAAAAACATCCGACAGTCATCTACACCCAAAACACATCATGCAATCTAAACCCATTTCAGAGTATAGTCCAATAACCTGCTCGAATAAGTGAGATAATAGCTGTATGGTTGTTTATCTTGGTATATTTGTGCTGGTAATGAAATGGGAGACACTGTATGATAAATCAGTCTAGTTCTCATATGCAATACAGGAAATTATGTATGGATGTTTCTACGATTAGCAAAGGTCAGTGTAATGCTTTTTATTAGTAGAGCCGGAATAAAATTTCACTATCAGTGTCTGAAAATTGCTTATATAAATTTCCCTGTCATTTGAATAAAAAATAAAACTGCATGCAAGGCTTCATTTGGCTGCTGTATTGTTGATCTTGCTGTAGACTGCAGATTTGTGTCATGTTGTGCTCAGTGGAGTGAATGTGAAGGGTCTCTCTTTTCTTGGTAAGTGGATACTGTAATTCACTTTTCCCAGGATGCATTGCATTGCTAGCATCTGAGGTTGATGACTGATAGCAGTGGTTATCTGATTTATCTGAGACACCAGGACATGGTCGACCTGAATGAGAATGACTCTTCTCTCTATCGCCCTCTTGGGGCAGTAGCAATAAAATATTTTTTTGGAAGGACAACATTGACACTATTTCAGATCCACAGATAATATACCGTGATTTTTTTCTCATTAGTGTAGTGTCCATAATGTTGGGTCTAGATGTGTTTGGCACCTCTCCAGGAATCTAGCAATGTCTCAATTTAATCTCATCACTGCTGTTGCTAAGATCAGTAAATCATATTACTGCCAGTCAGCTTGGGTGTTGTTAGCCACAGTATATGAAAATTACAATCACACACCCACACATAAACACATTAATAAAACCAGCATCTGTTAATGCAGTCGATATTAAATGAGATGGATTTATGTTGTCACAGTGCTCATAGATAAGGACAAACATCATCCACAATCCTCTCACGACCCACTGGCACAACCAGCTGTGAAATATGAACAGATCACATACTGATTATTGAACTTCCTTTGAGATTTCCCTTTATCTGTGGGTATAAATTAAATTATACACTGATCACAAATGTGTGTGCATTTGTTTCAATATGCTGGTTTTGTTGTTTTGCTGTTTGCTGGCTTTATTATACTCAATACCCCTTAACTTACTAACTTCACTATTTTCCTCTATCTCTCAGACTAACATAGGTTCTATCCTGGCGGCCGTGAATCCTTATAAGCAGATCAGAGGGCTGTATGATCTCTCTGCAGTGGAGCTGTACAGTCAGCATCATTTGGGCGAGCTGCCACCACACATCTTTGCTATTGTCAATGAGTGCTACCGCTGCTTATGGAAGAGACATGATAGCCAATGTGTGCTGATCAGGTAATATAAGTTTATTTGATCTTGATAAGCAGACAAACTTGCAGAACATGAAATACAGTGAATAGGAGATTTTCAGTAAAATGTGCTCATAAAATGCTAAAAGTTGTGACTGTGTATTATTCATTGGCTGGAATTAGTATGACCATACAAAGCATTTATCTTTCACTCCAAGAATGATAACTAATGATAATTATAACCATAACAATTTCAAACTTCCTATTAGCACGCACTGAACAAATCTTTGCCATTTTAAATGGATTTCTTCTGTGGAGTGATTCATTTAAACACCTCTGATTGGTTACTGAGTATAGTAACAACAATTAATCAACAATTTTCTATGGTTGTAATTGTAATTGTGCAGTCTTAGTCACTATTATTATTTTTTATTATTATCATTGTTATTTGATATATTATTATCAACCCCCGAACAGCACGTTTTACTTTACTTTATGTAAAACTCCTTTTAAAACTTCCATACATTTACATAGAAATGAAAAAAGAAACAGTTCTGTCTGACAATATGGCATGTATTATAAACGAATAGGCCCTTGTGTTTTCTAGAGATATCTCTATCTCTTCTTACTGGAAAAAGTTAGTGATTTTTTTGTGTCAATTTGTATCTTGTTTTAAAGCACGTAGGTAATGTGAGGAAGGTTTGGAATGCTTTTGGTTTTACTCACTGAAGGAAGGGGATCCATTATTAGATATTATCTTAGTTTACTAATCTCATTTGTGTTAAACTTAAAGGCTGAGTTTGAGCAGTTGTGGCTTTAGACCTTTGCCACAACTGCTATCAGATTTCACAGCATTGCTAATTCAATCATGGTAACACAAATGTCAGTGAAGGTCACAAATTAATGTGTGCATGCGTGTTTACCAGTGGTGAAAGTGGAGCTGGGAAAACAGAGAGCACCAAACTACTGCTACAGTTCCTGTCTGTCATGAGCCAAAACTCTGCCGGGACGCCGCCTACAGAGAAGACCACCCGCGTAGAGCAAGCTATCGTACAGAGCAGGTAAAATACATTTCTACACACACACACAAAGCCTAAGCATTTTCATGTGCACATACAAATCCACAACGGTTTTTTTTGCAGCCCCATCATGGAAGCATTTGGAAATGCCAAAACAGTCTACAACAACAACTCCAGTCGCTTTGGGAAATTCATTCAGCTTCATTTCTCTCAAAGCGGGAACATCCAGGGAGGATGCATCGTCGACTGTATCCTCCTCAGAGCACACATGCTTTAATACATAGTTTTTCTATACTGAGACATCTTGACATTTACAGATGGTACCATACCCATGTGAAAAAGAAGTGTGCTTAATTGTATTGAATGTGCACTTGCAGTGTGCTTTTAATCTTAATAGTATATTTTTTTAAGAACTTGCAGATAATATAATATAATATTATTTAAATAAAAGGCTACTTATTTATACTTGAAGAAAGTACAACTTCATGACTGTTTCTTAACACATTTATATGCTTTTAAAAGGTGTACTTTGTAAAAATGTCAAATTTAAAGTTTTACCTGTATTTAATATTACATTTAAAGTTAATTATTTAAAAGTGTTCATTTGTGATTTGATCATTACAAATGTGTAATTAGTCCTACATGGGTAGGTAAAAAAGCACTCCGAGTTCAACTAATTGCATTAATATAAATTTAAACTAGAAGACATTTCCATTTAATTTGCAAATAACATGCAATTAAGTGTCAGAAAATCCCAGTTACCATAATCACATCAACCATTTAAAATTTTGCCAGAGATTGAGTATTGTCCTCTAGTGTCATTTTATTAGCATAGGTTTTCTTTTTTTCCCCATAGAAATGAATGGTTAACTTGGTAACTGGGATTTGTTTTTCCCCATGCCTAAACACATTCACCGTACAGTGCACTACAAGCTGCTGTTTCAAGTGTCTGCATTTCCCTTAATTTTTAGCCCATCAGATTTACTTGAAAAGGTAAACCTTTCCATCTGCTGCTGACTCACCCCTAACTACCAGAAACTACTGTCTTCTATGATCAACTGTTCACAGCATAAAAGCCATTGTTCTGTTAATACAATTTGGCATTGGATATCTTGTCAAAGGCAGAATCACTCCACCATTTTGCAGAGAAAGAGTGTCTGCCAAAGTGAGATTCTCGCCCACTCAGCATCTGTGATCTGATCTGTGTTCCAGAATCGAGTGGTAAGGCAGAATCCAGGGGAGAGAAACTACCACATCTTTTATGCTTTGCTGGCGGGGGCCAGCAAAGGCCAAAAAGGTGAACGAATACACAATGCGCCTGAACACACATGCATTTACACACATTCACAAATGCAGATGTGCCATCATCAACCAAAATACACTGAATGATTAGTTATGTCCATCTCTTTTTAGAGACATATTTTCTGGAAGACTCCCCTGAGTTATTTCACTACCTGAGGCAGTCAGGATGTGTGAAGGACAGCAGTCTTGATGACAAGCAGCTTTTTGACGATGTCATGGTACAAAAAAGTTGAATAGACTTTTGTTGATCTGATCATTAACATTTTTGAGGTGAATAAAAATCTAAGTGCAGCATGATGATTCATGCTCTTTTTCTCTTTTCGTCTGCAGGAGGCTCTGAAGGTCATGGAGTTCACAGAAGAAGAGATCAGAGATATGTTTAAACTGCTGTCTGGAGTTCTGCAGCTTGGCAATGTGGAGTTCATGACAGCAGGGGGCGCTCAGATCACCACCCAACAGGGTGAGAGGTGTCATTCATCACTTAATAATAGAGAGACTTTGCTAATATGCAGTGCTGCTGGGTACTAACTGATTACATGTAGTCTGGATTACATAATCAGATTGCAAAAGTTAAGTATGTTTTAAAATGCTAATAATCAGATTACAGTTACTTTTTTATGGATTAAATATTATTCACACAATGGCATAAGTAAGTTATTCATACTTTATTGATTCACCCCAGTTCTTTTTTTCTTCTAAATGTTCATTTCTAAATGACCACTTATAAATATGAGACTAATAATTATGCAAGTTATTAAACACTGCCAATGGATAGCTGTGAAATACTATGTCTTCATCATATCCATAAGTATTTTATCGGTGTATTATTGGAACAAAATTATTTATATGGTCTGAACAAAATTATTTAAAACCTGGAAGACTTCGACCAATGAATGTCATGTTCATATGTTTATTACTGTTTGTTCATGTAATGTAGGGATTCCCAAGCTTTTTTATGAGCTGAACCCCTTTGATGTAAAATATTTACTTGATGTACCCCTGAGATTGAAATAATTTAGCAACATATTTGTATGTTCATTTTAATTTGACACATTTATGATTTCATTAATTTATTAGCATTTTATCAACATCCTACATTTTTTTCAGAAACCTAATGTAATGTTTAATGCATTTTATGAAATTGATAATATTGATCTTTTTTTATCAATATGGTACACAATAATTCCGTTCAAGTCTATGTGACGAATGAGTTAGGTCAAAAGTAAACTAAAAGTAGTCAGACTACATGACCTGATTTGTGTAATCCAGATTTTTGTCATGTAATTTATAATCAGTAATGGACAACAGTTCATAAGTAATCTACCCAGCACTGCTAATATGTGTTTGTTAGTAAGTCTCTTCTCTGTTTTCCTGCAGTTATCACTAATGTGAGTGAGCTCATGGGTCTGGACAGTTTTCAGTTGTCTGAGGTTCTGACCCAGCGTTCCATGATCCTCAGAGGAGAAGAGATCTGCTCTCCACTCACAGTGGAACAGGTACACATACATTCTCATATTGATATACTTAAAAAAAAAAACTTACATCGTTTGGCAGTTCTTCTCTTCTGTCTCCACTTTTATCATGCTTGATTGACAGGCAATAGATTCCAGGGATTCGGTTGCCATGGCGCTTTATTCTCAGTGCTTCTCGTGGATCATCATGCGAATCAATCAGAAGATAAAGGGCAAAGATAATTTCAAGTCTATTGGAATCTTGGACATCTTTGGTTTTGAGAACTTTGAGGTGTGAGGCCACATGGATCACATGTTCATGCACAGACACACATTTTTATTGAGATCTAACCCAAGTGTTTGTTTGTTCTGAAGGTGAACCGTTTTGAGCAGTTCAACATTAACTATGCTAATGAGAAACTGCAAGAATATTTTAACAAACACATCTTCTCTCTGGAGCAACTGGAGTACAACAGGTAAAGACCGACAACCGTGAGTGCATGAAAATTTGTTTTTTTTTCTTTTATTAAATGTCTATTTTTACATGTGTAATGCATCTCATAAGTGCCCGATCACCTGAACAGTTATTAAATATGAAATTTAAGCATCTAACAAGATTATTGTTAAGTTTGTACAAGTTTTGTGTACTACAATTGTGTGGTACAGGGAAGGGATTCACTGGGAAGCCATTGACTGGATGGACAATGCAGAATGTCTGGATCTGATTGAGAAGGTAAACCAGTTATGGTCAGCTATCAGGAACAGTTCGGTTTAATTAGTCCAGCTGCCACATATTTATACATATATTTTATATTCAAAGTTCAGTTTGATTATTTACAATAGTAGAAGTTTTCAGCTTTGTATTATGTAACACTTATTTACTGGTGTGTTTGTGCAGAAACTGGGCATGTTAGCTCTGATTAATGAGGAGAGCCGATTTCCCAAAGGCACTGACTTCACCCTGCTGGAGAAACTGCACGGCAGACACTCTGTGAGTTAAGTTCTTATCACACAAAGACATGATACTATTCAGCCAAGCATTTACAGTATAACATGAATAGCATCTTTTTCCACAGACTAATCCCTATTATGTGAAACCCAGACTGGCAGACCATCAGTTTGGGATAAAACACTATGCTGGAGAGGTATATGAAATATCCATCTGTCTGTCTGTATGTCTATTTATCTCTCTGTCTGTCTTATTTCTTGATTTTTTTGTTTTCCTTTTTATAGGTCTTATATGATGTGAGGGGGATTTTAGAGAAGAACAGAGACACATTTAGAGATGATATACTGAACATGCTGAAGGATAGTAGGTAAGACGCAAATGTTGTCACTGAGGCAGTTTTGTTGTGTACAACTTATTTCGCACTCTCATTTAACCTGTGAATTATTCTGTGTGTGTGTGTGTGTGTGTGTGTGTGCAGATTGGATTTCATCTATGACCTGTTTGAGCAAGTGAGCAGCAGAAATAATGAGGAGACCTTGAAGATGGGCACAGCAAGAAAAAAGCCCACTGTCAGCTCACAGTTCAGAGTGAGATAAAACTCCTATATCAAGACTTTTAAATAATAGACCTAAAATCGAACATGCTAAAGTGCTGCATGTTGAAACAATCAGGAACTAAGTCACTAGTCATTCAACCCTGTTTTTTGTTGACATTTTGCCTGCAGTCCTTTCTGACTTGTCAATGATTTAAAACATTTGATTGGTTGTCTCTTCTGTCTCTCAGGACTCTCTTCATGCCCTAATGGCCACTCTCTGTGTATCCAACCCCTTTTTTGTGCGTTGCATCAAACCCAATATGGACAAGGTGAGAGCAGTCACATCAGCCAATACAAATGCAATTTATATTCCACACATATTATTCATTTTAATAATGCATTTTTGTTTGGTTCTGTAGACCCCAAACAAGTTCAACCCAGATGTGGTTCTCAATCAGTTGCGGTACTCTGGCATGTTGGAGACGGTGAAGATTCGCAGAGCTGGATTCCCTGTCCGACGCACCTTTAAAGACTTCTCCAGCAGGTAAATGTTAAAACGCATACAGGTGCATGAATTTTTGTTGCCTCAGGTTTTCTTGCAGACTATGATTTAGTGGTTGTATGCATCAGGTATGAGATCATTCTGAAGGAGAAGGAAAAGGCAGCTGTGGATTCAAATGGAGATGAGAAAAAGAAGAGCACAGATTTGCTCACACTCCATGACAGGACCAAAAAGGAGTGGCAGATTGGGAAGACCAAGGTGAGTGACCTTTGACCTCTTGCTTTATCGCTTCTCAATTGATAGTTATCTTTTTCTGTCTGTGAGGTTATAAAGGTAGACTCACACATGGACATTTTCTGTCATGTATGTGCACTTGTTATGTTTGATTGCACTAACCTGATATAATTTTTGACCCCAAGGTGTTTCTGAAGGAACCTCTAGAACAGAAGCTGGAGAAGCAGAGAGATGAAGTGCGAAGCAAAGCTGGACTGATCATACGAGCCTATCTTCTGAGATATATTGCAAGGTGTGTGCATTTCTTGGTTTTTGCACAGATTTACTTAGATTAAATTAGGTATAGTTTCCAAAACATTTTCAATACACATTTCTTTAATGTTATCTGCCCCTTGTTATCTATATGGCCTAGCTTCCAACCTGTCCTGATGATTTTTTATGATCATCTTGTTTTCTTCAGAGTTAATACCAAGAATATTTAAATATACACTACCAATAATTTTTTTGTGTTTTTGACAGAAGTCTCTTATGCTCACCAAGGCTGCATTTATTTGATAAAAATATAGTAAAAACAGTAATATTGTAAAATGTTGTTAATATATTAACATTTTTTATTTATTCCTGTGAGTTTTCGGTTTTCAGCATTACTTGACCCTTCAGAAATGTCTTTATTGCCACTTTTTATCAATGAATTTATTCACAAAAATTTATTTAATATCATATTTGTTTTCAATGTGCCTGGCCCTTTTCTTATCACATGGTTGGCTTAAATAACCACACAGCCCTTGGCAGTGCTGCGAGGAGTAAACTCTTTTGCTTTCTACTGCAGCCAAATAGCAAAAGGAAATAATGAAAGCAAAACTTACAAGAGCAAGTTTTTCATACTATATAAGTGCAAGTGCCTATTCTTTACCTGTTAGTGCTCATCTAGACATGACAACAAGTAGTGTCTTAGTGACAGCTTTAATAAAATACTGATCTCACAGTTACTTATTCTAAGGGAACTTGAACTGTGTACTCACTACAGAAAGAACTTTAAGAAGGCTCTGGACAGCATTCTGACCATCCAGAAGAACTACCGCGCACATTTCTATCGACGTCAGTTTCAACGGAAATGCTCAGCTGCACTTGTTCTCCAGAAACACAGGCGAGGGCAAGTGGCAAGAGGAGTCTGCCACAAACTACGAGAAGAGAAGAGGAAGAAAGAGGAGGAAGAAAGGAAAAATAAAGAAGAGGAGGAGAAGAAAACAGGAGACCATGAAAAGAAAAATGAAGAGGAAAAGGAAGGAGAGAAAGCAGAGGTCAGTGACTTTAACATTCTTTTTAAAAGCTCATAGACCATGCATACTAGTTGTGTATATATTTTAGGGCAAAAATCCCACCTACCTCTTAAAGTCATTGGGGTGATTAGTGTCACTTGGTATATCAAGTGATCAACATTTTTAAGTTAGTCTTATCTTATTCCAAACTTTGAAAATTTCCATCATGAATATGTAATATGCATGTTGAGTTAAGCTTTTAAATGTGAGTTTGTCTGATTATGCTGATTGATTGTAATTATTGTTCTCACATAGCTTTGTCTTTATTCTGTATGAGCCCATTACTGTCACATAAGAAAAATGCTTTGGTAAATCATAATTATGACATAAAAAGTTACAATTATGACATTACAAGGTGAAATTATGACATAAAAGTTTAATATTATGATAAAAGTATGATATAAATGTAATTGTGACAAAAGTCATAAGTACATGATAAAAAGTTGAAATAAAAAATAATGAGATATTTTTGTCATAACTATGACTTTTTATCTAATTTTGACTTTTTCCAAATGTTGACTTTTAACTCATAATTATGACTTATGCCACATTTGAGAAATGCATTTGTAAACCTAAGTTAAAGTAAATTACGGCATAAAATCTTTATATCAAAAATGTTAAATTATGATACAAAAAGTCTAAATTATGACACTCTTTATGAGATAAAAAGTTGTAATTCTGAGATTAAAAAGGCATAACTATGACATAAAATATTTTATCATAATAATGACTTTATATCTAATAATTATGAATGTTTATGATTTTTTATGTGTAGAAACTAGGTTACCATGCTTTTCAACAACATTTTTAACAGACAAATTATAGCGCAACGTTTTATTCTTAATGAAACTTCAGACTCCTCCTCCAAAACAAACGGGTTTATGTATGGTCTACCTGTCAAATAGTTTTGTTTTTTTTAAAACCTTCTGGCATCAAGTCTAAAAACCTGTCAGAGTTGCAGACAGGTGGTGTCAACACTGTAATTTTTGTTTTTCTCTAACCAGTGTTTCTATATCATTCCCCTCTCCTTCTCTCCTTTAGTCTCCACACTCATCTGAGGAGGAGCATCGTCAGATGGAGGAAATTCTGCGTTTGGAGCAAGAGATTGAGCGTCTGCAGAAGAAAAAGGAAGACGGTGTGTCTATGCTATGCGAGAGCTCAAGACAGGAACTCCGCTTGCGGCGTGATGCTGAGGTCCTGCGTCAGAAAAAAGCTGCTTCTCGTGTCGCTACTGAATTCCTTGAACTGCTTGACACTGGAGGCCCAGAAGTCATTCCTGGTGATGCTAAACAACCTGCCCCCAGACCGGCAGGCACCACTGAGGAAGAGGTAGATGAAGGCTTCCATGCAGAGGAAGAGTGCATACCACTTCCCGAGTTCCCTCCTCCAGTGGAAGGTCCAGTGGATCAGGAGATCTTAGGCACTCT
The DNA here is from genome assembly GCF_001515645.1 of Sinocyclocheilus grahami. Taxonomy (NCBI): domain Eukaryota; kingdom Metazoa; phylum Chordata; class Actinopteri; order Cypriniformes; family Cyprinidae; genus Sinocyclocheilus; species Sinocyclocheilus grahami. The sequence goes on along the minus strand of NW_015505213.1, from coordinate 2,683,924 downwards.
ACCACCTCCTCCTCCTGCCTTTGCAGAGGGCACGGTGGCCCCATCTGCACCTAACGTTCCGCCTGAAGGGGCTAAAACAGTTGTGGATGGGAAAAAGGAGGGAGAGGATGTGGATCGCACCAGCAGGCTGACTGCAGCAGAGTCTCTGCCAGACACAGAGGAACCCATCTACAGTGTGCCTGGGGATGGCGAGTCGGACTATGACCAAGATGATCTAGAGGACGGACAGAGCAGCATTGTGGCGACAGACACAGAACACGCACGCAAGTCCACCTGCACCAACGCAAGCCAGGAGTCTTACAACCGCAGCTCAGATTCGGTGAGTTACACAGAGAACATGTCCACAAACATTAAAAATGTGTCCAAATGGACATGTACAATGTACTTCCCACAGTGTCAGACTGGATCTTCATAGTGGTAGACCCATTAAAGGGACAATTCACAGTACTATTCCTTCAAGTTAACTTGTGTTGGGTTCACATACAAGAAACACATAGTGTATAAACTGTAGTAATTATAGAAAGACTATTTCCTTACTTATTCTTCTTCTAGACCGAAATACTAGACCAAAATTCCTAGATGTCCCACAAATTAGGTTTTGTCAGGTGTAGCTCACTACTGAGTACATCAAATATTTGTCACCAAAATATGGTTAAGTAGGTATGCACACTCACACACAGACCATTCACTCTTTCTGTTTCTTTTTCAGTATGCTGACAGCGATGATGAGCATGATGGGTACGTGGACACAGATGAGGAGGTATCCAACGGTAAAGTCAACATCTTGAATGGGAACGGACCTCCGTATTTCCACAGTTACCTTTACATGAAGGGTAAGAAATCAAAGATAAAATCGGTTTACATTAAATAAAGTCCCTAATGCTGTGGTCCTCAATCTTTTTTAATTCAGTGCCCCCATTGTGAAAGATAATATTCAAAGGGCCAAAATGTGCTCATTTTCACACTTTTCAGACGGTATTTTAAAATAATAACATCATTAATAATAATTAAAACAAATTACATAATTGCAGATTTTAACAATTAACAATTAACCATTAACAATTCCAAAGTCATGGGTTTGATTTGCAAGGAATGCATAATTTGGTTAAAAACAATAGACATCAAATGCAATGTAAGTCAAATTGGATAAAAGCGGCTTCAAAATGTGTAAAATTCATATTCATTATTAAAATTTCCATGACTTTTCCAGAAAATCACACTTTTAAAAATCATTCATCTATCCAAGTTTACCAAGACTGAGAATCATGTTTCTTAAATACATAGTATTTAAAATAGTATTTAAATGTTTACATCTTGATTTTTAGCTTTTGGGGCTTATTTTAAAGCTTGTTTTGTCATATTTTAAACCATTTAAAGACATCTTGAGGCCCCATTGGAAGTTTGCTGTGATCCCCTAATGGGTCCCGGTCCCCTGTCTTAATGTTACTGAAATACCATCTCTTAAAAATGATAAAACAGCTGGGAAAATGTTGTTTTTGACCTGATGATGTATAAAAGTATAAATCTTCTTTGTCTCTTGCATCTCTTCCACAGCTGGCTTGATGATCCCGTGGCGCAGGCGTTGGTGTGTTCTGAAGGACGAAACATTCATGTGGTTCCGCTCTAAACAGGAGTCATTAAAGTCAGGCTGGCTGTACAAGAAGGGCGGCGGCCTATCTACTCTCTCTCGCAGGAACTGGAAGATGCGCTGGTTCGTTCTGCGTGACTCCAAGCTCATGTACTTTGAGAATGACAGTGAGGAAAAGCTGAAAGGGACAATTGACATCCACTCAGCCAAGTAAGTATGAGACACATAGGAAACAGTATTGTGGTATCATTAGGTGTCTATGTCAGGTAGGAAGACACTTTTTGTGATTAGTGATTGATCAGGTTTTATCAAGTTTTTTCCTGTTTTTAGGGAGATTGTAGACAATCATGAGAAAGAGAATGCTCTGAATATTGTGACAGACGAGAGAACATACCAGGTGTTTGCAGAGTCCCCGGAGGATGCCAGGTATGTTGACACCTTTATGTCTAGGCCTGTGTATTTTCTGTAATTGGACCAAACTGCTCTCACTCTGCACGCTTTCTTTTGCTCTCTTTCTCTTAGTGGCTGGTTTACCGTGTTGAGTCGGGTCCAAAATGCCACCCCAGAGCAGCTGCTGGAGATGTCCCATGAGCAGGCCAACCCAAAGAACGCTGTGGTTAGTGTCCTCACACTATGTGCATTTTCACCATTAAACCTCCATTCAGTTTTGACAACCGACTTTGCTCTCTTTCTCTCAGGGCACACTGGATGTTGGATTGATTGATTCAGTTTGTGCTTCAGACAATCCCGACAGGCGAGTATCATCTTTGTTACAGAATACTAAGAGGAAAACCAACTGCTGAAATTACTTACAGTAATTGAAGCTGAATTGTGTTATTTTTTTCTTCTTCTATAGTTTCAATATGATTTCATTTTGCATTCCCATTTGCTTCAATAGCAAAAGAAAAAATCCACAACAGCGTTTCTATGATCTTCCAAAAGAAGAAAAAAATACTGATATGTTAATTACAGTGATTAAAAGAGAGAAATTTGCCATCACTTCCTCAGCTGTTGTAGTTTCATGTAGCAGTGTTAATTTGTGATTTAATGAGAAGGTAATATAATGCAAAGTACAGTGTTCTAAATGTATGCAAAACGAAACAAACAAACAAAATTTTAATAAAAAAAATACTTTGCTACATTTACATCAATAACTGGGGAAATGTATCATCACAGTCTATGAAAAGGGTCCATTATGAGTAAGCCACTTGTTGACTATATCAAAATATTAATTAATGCAAAGTACAGTGTTCTAAATGTATGCAAAACGAAACAAACAAACAAAATTTTAATTAAAAAAAATACTTTGCTACATTTACATCAATAACTGGGGAAATGTATCATCACAGTCTATGAAAAGGGTCCATTATGAGTAAGCCACTTGTTGACTATATCAAAATATTAATATTTTAACGCTTATGTCATGCTAATGGCACAGAAGTTACACATTTCACCTTTAATGTTTGAACTAAATATCTGAAGATAAAAAAAGTGTTTAACGTTACCATATTTATCTGGTGCTAACACAACTTCTGTTTCCTTCCAAACAGACCTAATTCATTTGTGATCATCACAGCCAATCGTGTGATCCACTGTAACTCAGACCTGCCGGAGGAAATGCATCACTGGATCAGTCTGCTGCAGAAACCCAAAAGAGACTCCAAAAGTGATGGACAGGAGTTCCTGGTCAGAGGTGTGTTATTCATCTTTAACAGCGTTATAACCTGAATTTAGTTACCAAATGAATTTTATTTATTGTTAATTAGTTATTTAACATGTCCATGAGTATTTGGATTCAAATTGATAGGACAGTGTATATTTTAGGTTCTGTAACTGGTCACAATTTGCTTAAACTGTGTGTGTTCTTTTGTGACACAGGATGGCTGCACAAGGAGATGAAGGCAGGAGCCAAAAGTTCTGCTCTCAAACTGAAAAAGCGCTGGTTTGTCTTGACTAACAACTCTCTGGACTACTACAAGTCTTCTGAGCGCAATGCATCTAAGATGGGCACCCTGGTTCTGAACAGCCTGTGCTCTGTGGTCCAGCCTGAGGAGAAAAAGTTTAAAGAGACAGGTGAGTATGATATGATAGTGATATGATGTGACTGAGTATGATATTATTAAAAGTATAACTTATGCTGCTTGAGTAAGTAATAGAACAGAACAGGAATGTCCATACCATAGCTATAATGATATCAACACAGAGGAAAAATATATTTGGAATCACTTTTAGAATATTTTTTTTTTTACAGCTGATGTTAAAAAGCATTGATGCTCAATCAGAAACCACCAGACTTAAAGAGCTCAAGCATTTAAAGTGGCAGACAACATATATGTAGTGTATGCTTATAATAAACAACATTATCTTCCTAATATAGTTATCGTTATAGTTAATATTATTGGTTCACAATTAAGGAAGCAAAAAATTATTGTTTGGAACTGTTGGGAAGCATTTGCTGTATTGATTGCAGTCTGCTGTTGACAGCAAATACAGAGTGTATTTTTAAAGCTAAAAAAAACTTTTATTTATAATGCAAGTTTTTAATTTGTTGGTTATATGTCATTAATTTTGCATTTATTTTAATTATTTTATTTAATTTTGAAATTATGAAGATGTTTTTCTTTTTATGAACTAAGATACACGGTGACGCTAATGTCTGGTTACACTGCAGGTTACTGGAACATCATAATTCATGGGCGTAAACATTCATACCGTTTGTACACCAAGTTGCTGAATGAAGCCATGCGCTGGGTGTCTGCCGTTCAGGGCGTCATTGACAACAAGGCACCCATTGAAACGCCCACCCAGCAACTCATTAGGGACATTAAGGTAATTCGTTTTTAAAACATACGTCTGTTTTTTGCACTCAAGCTTAGAATGGATAAAACTGTTGTTTAATAAAAAATGGTACATACATTTTGGCCTTTCCTTTTACCTTTTCTGACATTTGTGTAGGAGAACAGTGTGAACTCTGAGGCTGTGGAACAAATGTATCGAAGAAACCCCATTCTGAGATATACCCAGCATCCCTTGCATTCACCTCTTCTGCCACTACCATACGGAGAGGTCAGCGAAAGCTGTGAGTATCGTCCATCAGCTAAATCACTCACACACAGAAAGTTGACAATTATACGCATCCAACACGGTTTCCTGAATTTGTTAACCTATTTCCTATTTGTGCAGAGATGCTTCTTGTATTTTCATCTTCTGTCATCTTTTTTTTGCAAATCATCTCTCTCTCCTTCTTTCTGCAGTGCAAAAGGAGAAGGGTTATGGAAGCCTGCAGGATGAGGCTGTGAAGATCTTTAACTCTCTTCAGGAAATGGAGATCATTTCAGACCCTGTCGCCATCATCCAGGGCATCCTGCAGACCTGCCACGATCTGCGGCCACTGAGAGACGAGGTGTACTGTCAGCTGATCAAACAGACCAATCACGTGCCCCAACCCAACAGCCCTGCAAACCGTGCACACTGGCACCTGCTCACCTGCATGAGTTGCACCTTCTTGCCCAGTCGCGCCATCCTGCGTTACCTCCGATTCCACTTGAAGAGGTAACAGAGAGAGAAGCTCATTAAATCGCCTCTTGGAGTTGAATAATGGTTATATTTCCATTTCAAGGGTCATTTGACAAACACTATGTTTTTTGGGTCTCTGTCTGTGACTAATCTCTCAGAGTTAGAGAGCGCTACCCTGGCACTGAGATTGAGAAGTATGCCCACTTCATTGGTGAGTCCCTGAAGAAGACAAAGACCAGGGAGTATGTGCCCTCTCAGGAGGAGATCGCCGCCCTGCTGAACAGACAAGAAATGACAACTACTGTGTACTGCCATGGAGGAGGGTCTTGCAAGATATCCATCAACTCACACACCACAGCTGGAGAGGTGAGAAGAAGAGAAAGAGATGTTATCGAATTTATTAACATCATTTTAACATTTCTGCTATGAACTGTATAATGAAATTACAGCATGTTCTGCAAATTAGGATGAAAGTGACATATTTTTTGTGCTTGTCTTTGTCAAGGTGGTTGAGAAGCTGATTCGTGGTCTGGCAATGGAAAATAGCAGGAATATGTTCTCTTTGTTTGAGCACAATAAGGTGGCGAGTCGGGCCATAGAAAGTCGTGTAATTGTGGCAGATGTGCTCGCAAAGTTTGAGAGGTAATGAACTGTTCATATGGTCTATGTTGATTAGATGATTTTGAATGAATGGTTGCTCCATTTCTGTATTTAAAACTGTCTATAGCATCTATAAAACCTATATTTCTGTACATGTTATTTCTGTTGGCTTTATGACTGAGGGTCATCTGCACTGCTTTGCTCTTCCAGGTTGGCAGGTAGTGAAGATGAGGAGGAGGAAGGGCCCTGGAGGCTATATTTCAAGCTCTATTGCTTTCTTGATGTGGAAAGCATGCCCAAAGAGGGAGTGGAATTTGCCTTCATGTTTGAGCAGGTAAAGTAATTATTTCTATTTTGTAGAACCTTTATAGTGAATTTTTACTATTGATTCACCCATTTAAAGCACATAGACAAATCACTTGTCAAATCATTTGTATTTTCTACAATTAAAACCAAAACAACAAAAAAATTGAACAGAAGTGAAGATTTTCCCCTATCTTTGTGATATAGCATGATTGGGCAACTTAGACCAGTGGGCCCTGATTTGAGCACCTCTGTTAGAAAGTGATTTTTCTCTTTTTTCACCATCTCTCTTAGGCTCATGAGAGTCTCATCAGTGGTCATTTCCCAGCCCTTGAGGAAACCCTTCAGCACTTAGCAGCCCTGCGACTGCAGTACATCCACGGTGACGTGGCCCGTACGCCCTGGAGCCTAAGCAGCGTCTACCCTGTTGGACGACTTCGCACCCGCATACTCCAATCCACTAAAGCAGGGGGTGCTGGAGTACCCGGCGCTGGTATAGTAGGGCCAGGAGGTCACACTTTAGAACGCCGGAAGACCAACTTCCTAGACGGGACGCTGAGACGCAGCTTCAAGACGGGATCGCTGAAGAAACAGCGTGTGGAGGAGGAACAGATGTTGGAGATGTTTGTAAAGGAGGAGATGTCAGCCACACTGACCAGCGTGCTGGAGAAATGGAGCCGTCTACAGGGCATGCCTCAACACCAAGCCATGCTCAGCTACATGACCATCATCAAAGAGTGGCCGGGATACGGGTCCACACTGTTTGATGTGGAGGTATAAATCTTTTCTTTAAGGCTGAGAGCATCCCTATTATTTTTTTTTTTAAATCCCACCTCAGGTCCAGAGTATCAGGGCTACTACCTCCTATCATAAATATATGGTTACAGCCTTGTAAAATAGCAATATAATTATCATTACTAACCCTAAGCCAAGCCCTAAAGTGCCATGTTATTTCAAACCTGTCACAATACGTTTGAAACTCTTATACTAATTATATGTGTTTTTATTTCTCTGTCTGCAGTGTAAGGAGGGCGGCTTCCCTCATGATCTGTGGCTGGGAGTCAGTGCTGAAAACGTCTCTGTGTACAAACGGGGTGAACCCAAACCACTCGAAACTTTCCAGTATGAGCACATCGTTTTCTTCGGTGCACCTCAGCCCAGCACATACAAAATAATTGTTGATGAAAGAGAGATGTTCTTTGAGACGTCTCAGGTAATGCACTTATGTACCTCTGTTATCAGTACTGTGTTGGACAAAATGGTGTTTAAATGGTTGTCTTTTGAGGATGTACACCACTGTCCAAAAGTTTGGGGGTCAGCAAGATTTTTAAATGTTTTTGAAAGAATAGTCTTAGGCTGGATTAATGTGATCAAACATACAGTAAAAAACAGTAATACTGTGAAATATTATTACAATTTAATATAGTTATTTTATATTTTTATATATATTAAGAATTAAACTTTATTCCTGTGATGCAAAGCTGATGCAAAGCTGAGCAAGTCTTCAGTGTCACATGATCCTTCAGCAGTTATTCTAATATGCTGATTTACTGCTCAAAAAAACAATTCTCATTATTATTAATGCTGAAAAAGTTGTGCTGATAATTTTTTTAGGATTCTTAGATTAATATAAAGTACATCAGAAAGAGCATTTATTTGAAATAGAAATCTTTTTTAGAAAGATTTTAAATGCTTTTACTGTCACTTTGATCAGTATAATGCATCCTTGCTAAATAAAAGTATTAATTTAAAAAAGACTTACTGTCCCCAGACTTCTGAACTGCAGTGTATATAGTGTGCAGTAGGCCTGTCGCAATAATCAATATATCGACTTATCGCGCAATATATGTACATGACCGCAATACTTTTTGGTGACGCAATATATCGCCCATTATACTTACTTAAAAATTGAAGTCACCATGTTTTGTACATTCCACTTGCGCCTGTGTCTTTTGCAGCTTCTCGTACATAACGTGGTGTAGTCATGAGGTGCTAGTTCAAATTTAAAAAATAAAAAAAAGTTTCATCTGCAGATATGGTCTTGTTTAGGGATCTGTGCCTTTGTGCATTTGCACTTTTTGTTAGAAAATGTTTATTTACTATTTATTCAGGGTTTTTAAGGTATCGAATATTTTGATACTTAATTTCCATGATCTAAATATTCTTAAATATTAAAAGTTTGTTGTCATTTGGAAGTGTGTAGGCCTTCCTGCATTATTATGCCGTTACATTACAATTATATATTCAGTGGCTTAAAATGGTCTTTAAAATGACAATAATATCGCTTATCGCAATTATTTCTGGGGCAATATATCGCACAACAAAGGTGTTATTGTGACAGGCCTATGCAGGCATTGACATTACACTCATTGTGAAAGCCCAACCTGTCAAGTCTTATGTAGCTGTATTTTTGTTCCCTCAAATCACAAGTTAAGTGACCACCTTGTTCTCACCAAAACTGCTTCACAAATTAAATAAACATATCATAACATATATAACATATCATATTGTTTTGTTTTGTGCTTCAAGGTGGGTGAAATCACTAAGATCATGAAGGCATACATCAACATGATCGTCAAAAAGCGCTGCAGTATCATGTCCATCACCAGCAACAGCAGCGCCTGGATGAGGTGATCGACACCAACCAGCGCCCAAAGTGTCCAGGAACACAATGTGATGAAAGTGAAGTATACTACTGACTGTTCTTGATTGGAGATTGAGAGCAGAGAAGAAACAGAGACTTCACCCTTCCAATGATTGAACTTAACCTACTGGAATCCTCTGTATACCTGTCCTAAATACAACAGCACATGTTTATTTAGTATTTATTGGACCAGTTTCACCTTTACGAAGCACAACAAAGCCTGGTAACATGCTCACTGTTCCCTCCCCTCACTGCCAGCACCCTGTCTGATGACCAAACTTCCTTGTCTCTTCTTCTCCATTTCATTCCCTTCTCTCTACCCTCAGTGATGTTGTACCTAACCAACAACCACCTACGACTCCATTTACCGGTAGTTTTACAGAGGTGTGTATATTGTGCTTGTGTGTGAGATCAGAGTTTGTGCACACACACATACAGAGCTATTTTGTAAAGCCACAAGAGAGCAGGAGGAGAAAGCTGTGCGTTAACATTACCATTCATCTCAATGGCAGCTGCTCGGCTGGCGCAGGACACCCCAGAAGTATGCGGTTTGAATTCTGCAACCTTTGCTCATGGCCGCTCAATTTCACATACAGGTTTTTTTGAGCCAATCACTTGAGCCATAAATGCCATGTGACTTGAGCCTCAGGAAAATTACATCATGGCAGCTCTGATTGGCTGATGGCACCAAAAGGAACATGCAGCATGATAAAAAATCTGCTATGATATAATGAAATGTGTGCAATGTATATGTTGCTTCTAAAAAATTTGCCTTGTGCCCTCAAAAGTGTAGTTACAAAATCTACCAGCAGAGGCCACCTGGAGTCAGTCAGCCAATCAGATAGCAGTATATCTGGGGCCGGCAGTATGTGGATATCAGCAGCGACTGTCTACTCGTTTGTATGCAACATCCTATTTTGTACTAAATGCCAGAGTCTATAAATACATATGCTGAAGTGTTACATTTGATACTGTCTAAATTATTTGTATTTACAGTCATTACAACGGTTTCCTTTTTTCTTTTTTTTTCTTTTTGCCTGCGATACAAAGCTTGTGTAATTTTAACTGTACCAAGGCACAAAAGCATACCCATTTTGACCAGTTTGGGTTCCTAAGCACCTCTATTCACTATTACATAGTTCGGATAACGGTTATGAAGTGTTATGCAAGTAGAGCCAGGTCTGCCTGCCCAAAGCAAGCAATGAAAAGTACTGTATTAGGCAACAGCAGTCAAGATTCAATAAGCATGTATTTGTACTGTTTCAATACATATAAGTAACATTAATTGTGAAACACTTATTCTATGATTAAAGCACTTAAACTGTTTAGAGCCTGACATTTGATGCAAAATTATGGGCCCACAGTATGTACAGTAAGGCTACAGATCTTATTTACATAAACTATCATTCAAAAGTGGGCTCAGTAAGATTTTTTTTTAATACTTTTAAGCAATGATGCATTAAATTGATCAAAGGTGACAGTAAAAAACATTTGTAATAAAATATTTCTATTTAATATAAATGCTGTTCTTCTGAACTTTACATTCATCAAATAATCCTTATAATAATAATTCTTTGAGCAGCAAATCAGCATATTAGAATGATTTCTGACAGATCATGTGACACTGAAAAAAGAAGAAGAAAGAAAACAGTTCATTTAAATTGTAATAATATTAAACAATATTACTGTTTTGTATTGTATCTGACAGCAAACCTTTGAATGGTATATATAGTCCTTGCATACATTTGAAATCTCATTAAACTGTATAATGTCATCATATCTGACTGCACAGAAAAACCAGCACAAGCTAAGACAAGTGGGTCTTTGAATTAAAAAATAAGGCTTTGCATATAAATCTTATGAGGATGTATGTAGTTTGCTGGCATGGTCATTATACAAATTTACTTGACTGGGAAAGCCTCGGATTCTTTAAAGAGCATTTTGACCAACTGGTGGCTAATCTGACGTAGCTACATATCTTTCCCCTCAAACCACAGGTGAAGTGACCATCTTGTCTTTAAAAGAACTGCCTGACAAATGACTGACAAACAGCTCATATTAAACCGACATTAAGGCACATTCTTAAAGTTTACGATTTTGCTCTTCTAAGAATTTTTATTTCGGTTTCTGGCATTTTATCATTGCCAAAGCAGCCTTTTTGTGTTTCATGTCATGATGGAGCTCTGCTAAGACTGTTACCAGAGTGGCCATGCTGCCAGAGAGATGACAGACAGCAGACATAACCGAGATTTAAATGGACCGTAACACCAAAAAAACATCATCCACTGACTCTCGATCAACACAGAATGAGTCCAAGTATGCCTGTTGTTTTTCTTTATGTGAGTATAATCCTGCCACAGTACCTGTGTAATTTTGCTGTTTGATATGCAACTATATTTGTCTGTTTTTTTGTGAATGTGTATGTCTGAATTTAATGATGAATTGAAATAAGGATGATGATGGAATATGATGAAGATGTTTATGTGCTATGTGTATGGGAAGTTCTATTATTATTGTTATGATTATATTTATGAAACAGAATGGGAAGGGGTGGGTGAGGGTTTGGTGCATTTATCTGTTATGATGGTGTTATTGTTGATAATTGGAGAAATGAAGGTGTAGGTTTATCCTTTCATGCTGATCTCAGATTTCTTGGAGGCTTAGATCAGCATTAAAGGGCTGCCAACGCTGTGAAGAAATGGATAGATTTGACTTGTCATGAATAAGTAGAGAAGATTTGATGTAACGGTGTGTTGAAGTAACAAACAAGTGTGTGTAAGTGTGTGCGTTAAGAGAAGGTGGTGTCAGAGCAGCCGAGAGGTCTCAGGTGCTAGCTTACACTCTGCCTCATACACACATATTAACACACACATGCTCACACACAAAGATCAACATAAAACATGCACACATATATAGCACGGTAGATTCTGTCTCTCACATTCACACTGGGGTCCTTGCTCAGCTGCAGGCAGCCAGTACAAGGCCTGAATGTAATTTCTTCATTGCCATTGTTATAAAAGTGTAAATTATTGCTTACTCAAAAAAAAAGAATAATTGTGCTTGTTAACATATTGAGAGAGAGAGAGAAAAATGTTTTCTTTTGTAACTGGCTTTACAAAATGCTTTAATAAATTATTGTAATTTATCTCAAGCACTGGTTTCGTTTGAATAATGAATATCCTAAATGAAGGTGAATATCATTTGTTCAGAAACTGTCTGACAACTTATTGTTTTATTTATTATCCACTAGAGGGTGCCAAAACATCTGGGGTCCGTTCTTCGTACCTCGATTAATCGGAGATGATTTGAAAGATTCCAGATCTAGTAATGGTGATAACTGATCTCTGGCTAATTTGGTTCTTCAAACGAATTTGCGGATTTGATTAAAATATCTGGACTAAGTTGTCTAAGATTATTGCGCGTTCTCGTGTTCCTCGAAAAGAGCAGGGGCAAGTTCAAGCTCAAACCGGTGTGCACCGTTTTGCTACGGTTTCCGGTTTGAACGACATGTTTCCTGGAAACGGTGTGCAACGGGGTTTGAGATGTGTTTTCTCTTGTTTGGTGGGTGTGTCAAACATGTCAGCCCAATCAGCAGCAGCATGTATATAAACCATGCGGTATTAAAGAGACAGCTTGCACAATGTAATTAACATCCAAATAAATTCACAATAGCAAGTATATTGTTTGCATATGTTAATTTACATTAAAGGCAAAATAACTGAAATAAGGGCACAAGTATAGATCTGTAGAACTTCTTTAAGTCTGTCTAAATATAATTTAGTAATTTCAATGTCTTCTGGTCCATATCCTTTCTTTAGGAAGGTGTGCTAAATACTGATTAATGTAACATAAAAATACTATACATATTTATATATTTTGCTATTGTATTATGGAGTGACACTTTCATAAACTTTTCTATACCCCTCTGATTATATAATGGTAAATATTACAATATCATAGCACAACAACAGTGATTAGCAATAATGATAAGCCTAATACTCACAATAAAAATAATAAGTCATATAGATCATAACACAGTCTCGGAGGTAAGAAGTGGATTATCCTTCACCTGAAATGTTTGTCTTTTCATCCTGAAATGCGGGGCAAATGTTGGATCACAATAATTAGGAACCACAGTTTCCACAAATCCCTTCATTTGATTGGGATGTTCTCTTTTATTCTGGAGGGCAAGTGCAGTGACTGTACCATCGAGTGTAATTTGCAGTATTAAAATTCTTCAAAAAGAACACAAAGATTGGCCTTCTCAGCTGCCATAGTTGCAACTCTTGCGTCATCAGAACAAGGGTGTGTTCAACGCATCACCGTTTCCGTTTAAAAAACGTTTTGCACCGTTTTTGTCGGGGCTGAACGCAGCCCTGATGTATCGATACTCGAGACCATATGGCGTTATTTTACTGACAAATGTCGTGAGCGCATTATTGTAGCGTGAAAGCACATTAATACAATGCGCGAGCACTAATCTCTCTGCTTGCGTGTGGATTTTCCTTGCTTTTGCAAAAAAACTGACGCTTGCGCTCAGATACACGATGCTCTCGCCTGGAGTGAGAGCGCGCACTTACAACGTGTCTCTCCTCTCACTCAAACTGTCCTGTGCACTCACAAATCTCTCTGTGCTCATGCACTATAGATATTAATTATTTTCGCACCTGAATTAAACATTGTCAAAGGTTATCATTATGCACTTTTAAAAAGTAGTCTCAAAACAGATTTGTGCAGGGTCTTTCCTTGATTTTTTTTATTGTTGTATTTGTGTTTTAACAAACTGGTTATTGTAGCTACTTTGTTTTACTATATCTCTTTTATCTTTGTATTTTGATATTTTCTGCAAATGCACGTATGCATCTCTTTGTAAAGTAGGCTACTTTGTAACAACTCCTCAAATCAACATCAAATGTAAAAATAGATGTAAATGATGCAAGATATAACAATAAATGTTCTAATAGCATTGCTGTTTGGCCATTTATTGGGAGTTTTTTTTCAGTGCGTCTGCAGCAGTGCAGAGATCGTTTTTTTTGCTGTGCTGCAAGCGCTGAATTAAAGTAATAGTGCATTGTTTGCAGTAAATATGAACATGGATTGACACGAAAATGTAGTAATTACACCATAAATGCATATTATTAAAGTCTACTGTGTTTCACAGTCAACACATTTGGCTTTTTGGCTAGGTTTAAAGGGAAAGAGCACTTTTAGATAAACAAGGCAATAATAGATTGCACTCCTGGAGGTAGGAAAACAAAGTTCTTTATGAACTGCACGATTGCTTGTAATAAAGATTTAAATGCAAAAGAAAAGGCAGTAGAGCTGACTATTTCTGTCAATGGTAAGTCTGTGATAACGTAAGAAAAGTAGTTTAAATGTTTTGCCACTTGCTTGAGCAATTAAGATATAAATCTAGAAGTAAATGTAAAAGTAAAAAGCATTGAATAATGTGTTGCTTATATTTATTGTGTTTAAACATGTCTGTGAAAGATTGTATTACTGTACTGTGTAAAAAAAGAATTGCAATGCTGAAAAAGCATTTTCAGGGACGATGTTTGGATTTGAAATCAAAATAATGGATAAATGTTGTGTTTGTGGTAAACAGCCACGGATCAGCAGCAAACTCTCAAGAGACACCTAAGAGGGGAATTCCCCCCATTTTCAAAAATGAAATTCAGGCCCTGAATAAATGTCTAAAAATTCTGATTGGAGTATCACTATAAATAGTTATAAATGATAAAAATAAGGCTTTAAAAAGATCGGTATCGGTGATCGGTATCGGCATATATTGCTTTCTGTGATCGGTGATCGGCCTCAAAAACCCTGATCGGAGCACCCCTACTACTTAATAATAATAAACCACACCTTCACCGACGCATGTTTGTAATTTAAGCTCCTGAAGGATGTTCAGCACCATAAAAGAGAAACAAAACTACAAAACCAGTTCCCAGCTTCTGGTCGGAGGAAGTGTCTGCGCTGAGGTTTCAAAGGGAGATATTTGCTGACAACATTTATTACAAACTAACAGAGGAATAAGTTTTATTTAGGTATTAGTTCATTTAAAGAAGATAACATGCATTTTATTCCTCTCGTCCTCCTTCTCCTTGGTTTGAGCTCAACGCTGGCACAGAATTCAACAGCTCCAAATACAACAACAACACAGACTACACAAACTTCAACTACGACAACACAGACTACTTCACAAACTACTACAAGTAAAGCACCGACTACAACTCCACGTCCAAGTAAGGCAAATAGATACTTTTGGCTGAATACATTCTAGAGGGAAATAAGGTTCAATGTTTTGTTACCGTTATAGAACCTCTAGTTTCACTGGTGTTGAATTTACATACAAACAAATTTCAAACTTGGTCTTTGTCATTTGACAATAGTTTATTACAATAACCAGACTTGTTTTTATAGCTATCAGTTTTACTACTTAATCTAAATGGGCAAAACCCATTGTAGAGCCTAAGCATACTAAGACCTGCTGTTTAATGTTAAAACATTGAATTCCCCTGGAATCCCAATACCTGCCTTGCTCTGATTTCCCATGCTGCTTTTGTCTGGTTCATAACTAGAATGTCTAAGGCAACCACTGTCTCATAGGGTGTAATTGTTGCCTAAATATAGAGTCAGGCACTAAAGATCGCAGCTGTGTTTAACACAGAATTAGATTCATACGTTTCAGTTAATTTCTATAACTAACGTGTCCTCTCTCACACGTCTCACTTTTCTAGGTTGTGAGAGCAAGAATGGTACAAGCTGTGAGGAATGCTTGGCATATGTGGATGTGAGTTTGGATACAATTTTGCCTCTTTCTTTCATGTTTTTTTGTCTGTCGCCAGTCAATAAAGCAGACTGGCATGTTTTATTCACACTATTTACTCTGTTTACTTATGGCAAAAACATGGGTGAAAACATATTACAGTATGAGAGAGAGAGATGTATAGGCCTAAATGAGATCTGATGAGAACCAAAAACATGAGGAAACATGAGATGAGAAAGAGAAAGACAATCAGAGTGACAAGGAAATAATGAACTCAGCAAGCAGCAAGATTTGCAGGATTTTTTTACACTTCAGATCATCACGTACCTCACCTGTGGAACAGGTTTGGGCTGTTCTGGGTGTTTACAGCTTCATACTCTTTCTCTTTTCAGTATCACTTGAGACGTCCTGTGAACTTCCCTTAAAACGTCAGTCTCGTAAATATTCATAAACTGTCGACCTTTTATTTAGAGGTGTTTGCTAAAACAAGCATCACTGTTACTATAATTCACCAAAAATTTGACCAAAAATCCAACCCTGAATATTAAACCTGAGTAACATTTGTGTAATAGACATGAATAATGCTTCAAATCATAGCTTATCGTGAAGAGCTGTGCTAATACTTTTCTAAGCGATCAGAGTTACAGTTTTCACCTGTTAATATTTTACATTTTAAACTAGTTCTCATGTGCTTACTCATGGTGCTGTCATCCGTGCATTTGAATTGTTTGTGTATATATAGTTTTAGAATTTGGTCTGTTGTTGCTGTATGATGTTGACATTCTGTATTTGCACACACAGCTTTTCTCAGTTAATGACGTGTGTGTCAGTATCAACCCTGTAATAACTCGTCTCTACTGATGTCATTACCCTCATCGTCACTGTTACTGTAACTATCTGCAACCCTAAATTCAGAGAATAAAACATCTTGAGCTTTGAATCGTGCATACAGTGGATGACTGTATATAACAATCGTTTCTGTCTTTTTAGTGTCTGTGGTGCATTCCAACTAAAACATGTATAACATACCCAGCCAAAACCATCCTACCCCCCCATTCCTTCTGCCCACTGAGTGATGCTCGATGGGGCCTTTGCATAAGTAAGACATGTTTTTAAATTAGTCTCTGACTTATTTTTCTACATTTGTTATTTACGACACCGTGTTTCCCAGCCTTTATAAACTTCTTTCTTGGCTTCCTTTTTAACCAGACATAGCATAAAATATCATTTAAATCACAAAATAACTGCATAAATAACAATAAAATAATAATAATTATTAGGAATGCACAGAATACAGCACCATACCAGTTATCTTGTGGGTACTTAAGGCAACTTTCTAATTTAAATGATAATTAAAAAAAAAAATAGCATAGATTTATAAAACAAAATTGATGATTGGTCATAATAATTTATTTCAACAGAATAAAAAAATGCATCCCTAATAATTAATACTATCAATATTAAGATATTTTTAAGGCATGTAATGGTTTTATTATTGTCTAATAGTAATTTTCTGTCATTATTATGTAAAAAAAATAAAAATAAAAATAAAACAATCATTAAAAAACTTTTATGTATATTAATCAGACACTTAACCCTCATAATGCATTAAAAATCAACATACTATTTGTGCATTCCATGTCTGTTTTGGACACATAAAAAAATCTTTGTTTTATAAAACAGTTTTAACTTAATTTGTGATCAGCAACTTCTCATTAATGAGTGAACGTGAAAACATTTCAAAGTTTCGATTGTTACTTTGTTTGATTGTTATGTTATTATCAAGTTATTACTGCATGTACCCCTGTTTTAATTGCACATGAACCACATTTAAAAATATATATATATACATTATGCAAAAATATAAATGTATATGTATATTTTATTTTTCAAAAACCTGAGAAAAAAGGTCTTAATTTGTTTTCATTCCCTTACTAAAAACTAATTCTTTTTAGAATTTTTTATGTATTTCTTGATCAAAACGGACCCAAATGTGAAGGTTGAACATAATTAAAATTGGTATCAGTCATAAACAAGCAAACACGTGTCTGTAGTCTTTTCTCTAGCCCAAATTCCAAATTTAACGTAACTAAAAATTAACTACAGTACTTCATCACCATAATCGCCATATTCATAATCACATGTGTTTGCCATAAATGTTATGTGAGTTGATACAGCATCACCTGGAGATACTTTTTTAACACTTTCTACAACTTTCTCTTTTTTTGTGAAATTCAGTAAACTTCCAGATTTTGATCATTACATTGTCAGTGGCTGGAGCGCTCCTCATCATTAGTGTTTTGCTGTGCATTTTCTGCTGCTGCAAGTGTGAGAACATTGGGTAAGTCTGAACATATGAGATGTGTTCGACCTATTGCATGTTACATCAACTTTTATTATATGGTTGACAAATAAGTCGCACCCTCCATTTAGCTTTCTTAAATTCTACAGAGAGTTGGTGTCACCTCCCTCAGGCTGTAATTACTTTTACTTGCATAAATGTAGATAAAGTCAAAATAATCAGACTTAGACTGTTTTTTTTTTACTTTTACTTTCTTTACTTATTGGTCAAACTTTCTGCATCGCTGTAAAATGGCAGAGAACCAAGAGACCTCTAGATCATTAAAGAAAGGCCTTGACGACTCAACTTTCTCAATTTAACAAATGTTGTCTTTCAGATCTGCTCGATCTGAAAACAGGATGAACCGACAATCAGACAAGAGAAAAACAAAACAAGAGCAGAGGTAAAAGTGATTAACATTTGAATATTCAAAATGGAGATGACAAGAGTTATAATATGTAAAACCAGTTAAAAGGGGAATAATGGACGTTTTCATTAAGTACTTTGTATTGAACATCTGCTTTTATCCATACATATATATGTACATGCAGATGCATCTTGGGTAGTGTATCAACATGTGAATTTTCAAAGCAGACAAAACATATTATGTTATGAGGAACTAAGATGTGACAGATGATGTTCTATGAGAAACCTGTTCTACAGCTGTAATGAGTACAGATCGTCAACATACCTTTGGGGTGTGAGTGTGATTTCACAAGGAATTTATGTTTCACAGAAAAGCTGAGTTGAAGATTAGACATGATGAGATCCGACAAAAATATGGTAAGTCAACAATTCCCTCATCTCAGAAACTGCATAAATAAGTGAATTTGAACTGGTTGTGACACTGGCTGTGCAGGAAAAAAAATCATGCTGTCAATCAATATAAAGATAAGGAGCATATGACAGTGTTTTAAAAATAGGTCCAGCCTAATGTTTTGGAATGTTTTCAAAAAATGCTGCATGTTTTTAAAACGTTATGACTAGTCAAATTCTTTATGAAGTTGTGCTCCCTCTAGTGGTAATTATTCAATTTGGCCTCTTTTCTGTTTCTTTAGTAAAAACTCCTGGACATGAATCATGATAAATGTGTACATTCAGATTTGTGTGTTCATAAAATTAAACATTACTGAGCAAGGTCTTCGAGATTTTGTTCAATGGCCTTTTTTTTTAGAAAAGAAAAATATGTTTGTTTCTATATATTTGTTGGAAATGTATATTTGATTAATTAATATAATGTTATCTTTTGTGTTTTTTCCCCGTCTCTCTCTATCAGGTCTCAGCAGGGCAAGTCCTTATGCCAGATTTGACAATCCCAGCTAAAATGATGGGTGCACTGTTTTAAAGATGAAGACTTTAACCATCTGCTGCCTATTTGAAAATGATTAAAATCGATTAAATAAAAAGATTCATACTGTGCTCAAAATGATGATTTTTCGGGTTAAGTAAAATTCAATTAATTGTCATTTCTGTTAATTAATTTTATTAAATATAATTTTCCACAAAGGCTACCCCACCATCATAATATGAAAGTAACTTTTTTATTATTTTAATCAAAAATAGGTTTCACTGAAACAAAAATAATAAAATATAATAATAAAAAATAACATATTTAATGCTCTCATCAGAAGCCAAGCATCTGCTAGGTTTGGAACAGATTGAAGGATTACTTATTAGTCCATGACTGTTTTTCATGGCCTAATAGACCTTTTTAAGATACAGTATTTGGATATTTGGTAAATACCTGCTGATGTAATATACTCATTTATTGAATAAAAAAAAATAATAATTAAAAATTTCTTGTCCGTTTTGACTTGAATGTAATTTTACAGTTTTGTTTTTTCAAAACATTGTCAGCGTGGAGGTGTTTAAATGTTAAAATATTGATTGACCTTGGGATATGAGCTGTTTATTTCATTTTTTTATAAGGTCTGCAATATATATATATATATATATAATTAGAGTTATTTTATCATATATATGGTGTATATAGTTTTTTAATCAACTATCACTTTGAAATCTATACAATATGACAATGTTCATAAAAATGTCAACATAAAAACTACAGCACCAGAATGGGAAACAGGGCTGCAAATGTGTCTCAATAGGGGTGGCAAGTTAGAAGTCATTGATAAACTTAGTTATATGTGGGTTACAGAGCCGAAGGTTGAGGTTGATGAATGCAATCACCATCACAATTTGTGTAAAAATTGTTCAAATCAAATCAGATTATTGGGTTGGATACAGCTAAATATCATGGTTTTGACTTTTCTCTGACTGCATGCTAATAAAACACATACATTCAAATACATACAAAGGCCAAGGGAAACTAGGCCAAACCAGCATTTGACAGTGACACATGGCCTGAGCATTCCTGTGTAACATAAAAAGGCATTTCCTTTCAGTCTCTCTTTTTACCTTCTCAATACTTGCATTAGGACTCTTTTAACAGTTGATGTAAAAAACCTGACAACTTGCTATTCAACACATAACAGAACTGGGCCAGAAAACAAAGAGCACCATTATATACAAAAGTGACCCTGGACTACAAAACCAGTCATAAGTAGCACGGGTATATTTGCAGCAACACTGCAAAAACAGATGTGTCAAAAACAACACACATGGTTGTGTTGACAGCATTCTGACACATGTTGTGTAGGATTTTAACACACAATATGTAATAAAAAAAAATAAAAATCTTTGGACAGATTGACACAATAAATGTGTTTCTCCTGGGCCGGCAGTTTGTGTTTATGGAAATAAATGCAATACATATATGTCATATGGTAGCACATAAAAAGCTCTAAAAATGACTAAAAATCATTAATAAAATAAATATACCATATATACATCTCAATTTATTAAACTTAAAATGTTAACGGCTATTTTTTGTCAGCCAATCACGTCGTGCCTCTTGTCTTTTTAAACTGCGGCGGATCCCGCTCTTTTCACTCTGGCTGGTCTGGTTTGAGGGGGATCAGTATGCTGTCGGACTCACATCTATCCGTAAGTTACAGCAGATACTCTTAAAAATGCATAGTGCTGCAAAAATCGACCATGAAAATAGTTAGCTACCAAATACATTGCTAATTAGTTGGAAAGTGGCGACGTGCACTGAGCAGTATGCCGTTAGTGAAAAGTGTTAGCGAGGCAGAGCGCATAACTGGAAAAAAGAAGAGACGCTGAAACAGGAAAACATGACCAAACAAGTTGTCTAGCATACCAGATCATTTTATAAACACCTAAAAGAGGATTATAAGTGAACAATTTAAGGTGGAGCGTTTGCTTCGCTGCATCAGGTGCGTTCGCAGTGCTTGTGCTGTTTGATTCGGGTGACACGGCGTGAATGTTGTTTCTTCTTTTCGCATTACTCTACGGTATGAGTAACACTGAGCCTTATCTTCACGAATTTGCGGATGTTGACAGAAGTGAAGCATTTTGACCGATTTCAAGTCTTCACCTCAAGCACAGGAGCCCTACACCAAACGAATGCTGGAGAGGTTATCCAGGTATTTTGTTTTTGTTCTCATCCCTCTGCTATATGTGATTATTATGTGCATAATAGCGTTTAAAAGGTAAAACTCACGGCCATCATGTCATGTAATGTAGCATGTTCCAGTGCCAAATGAACAGGGAGGCCTGCACTCTCTACTTCAAAGCAAAGCAGCAGTGTTAAGTTACCTGAGGAACACAGGATCATTTCAAGTCCAGGAGACTGCTTGTCAAAGTTTGTGTCAGTCACTTGGTGGAGAAGGGTGAATTGTAAGTATATAAATTCAAAAACATA
>NW_015505213.1:2629977-2661665 GCF_001515645.1 Sinocyclocheilus grahami | reverse complement strand
TATTATGTGCATAATAGCGTTTAAAAGGTCAAACTCACGGCCATCATGTCATGTAATATAGCATGTTCCAGTGCCAAATGAACAGGGAGGCCTGCACTCTCTACTTCAAAGCAAAGCAGCAGTGTTAAGTTACCTGAGGAACACAGGATCATTTCAAGTCCAGGAGACTGCTTGTCAAAGTTTGTGTCAGTCACTTGGTGGAGAAGGGTGAATTGTAAGTATATAAATTCAAAAACATATTCGACCACTCTGAATTTTACTCAGTGGTGTTTGCCCTGTCAGATAAGTGTTTTAATATTGTACATGCTCTGTTTTCAGTTAACTTTATCCATCAAGTGCTGAAAAGCTTGTTTTTGTCACTACTTTCACATCTTTGCCGGGTCGGATTAAAGGAAAAGGAGATGGATTTGTAAGTAATATGTAATTAATGTCAAAAACAGCCAAATGTGTTTTTTTTTGTTTTGCACACTGGGTAGGAACATTAATATCGCAAGCTATTTATTCTACTTTTCGAAACCATGCTTAAGGAAGATTTAAAAGAACATTACCTCCTCACACTTAGTCCAGTTAAAGAACATCCTGTAATTCCTATCTGTTCTCTTACCCGAATTTTGCTCAGCTTTCGCTGAATCTTCTGTTGGACTTTATCAGCCCAGTATTTCTCATGGAGGAAGTCCCAAAAGATCCGACCAATTAGTGCATTCAGCCAGTCAGGTTTTGTTTCATCCTCATGACAACAAAAGGTCTGTTCCAAAAGGGGTGATGGAAGAAAAACTTTGGAGTAATGAAGATACATTGTCATTTTCTGCAATGGGGGGGTAAGCTGTGTCACTTAAATTGTCCTCTAAACAAGGAGAAATGTAAACATTTTGGTTGTTGCATTCCTTGACTGTTGTCAGTTGGCCTTTAAATTTCTCATGATAAACTAACTTACAGTTTACTACATCATCTGAATCTTTGATGGATATTAGAAATTAATTAAAAGGTATATTGTTGAGATCAATACTTTGTTCTTCAATTCTTTGTATCTTTTATTAAATCAGCAGTGGAGATGAAGATCAGGCATAGGTCGTGGCTATCGAAGGGGACTTCTACCATCTGAGTACCCATGCTTCTTGAATATGCCAAGTGTGGTAGGTCTCATTGCAGTTCAGTCTTTACTTATTTTCTTCCGTTACTTAAAAGGGATAGTTCAACCAAAAATAAAAATTCTGTCATTTACTTCCCTTCATGTTGTTCCAAACCTGTACGAGTGTTTCTTCTGCTGAACACAAATGGAGATATTCTAAAGAACGTTGCTAATCAGACAGTTGACGGTAGCCACTGACTTCCATAGTATTTTTTTTTCTTTGCAACTATGGAAGTCAAAGGCTACCGTATATATAAAAATATATTTTATGCTCAGCAGAAGAAAGAAACAGGTTTGTAACAACATGAGGGGGAGTAACAACAACAGTAACAATAACATCATTTTCATTTTTTGGTGAAATATCCCTTTTAAGATATTTTAACAGACAATGCAAAAGTTCTGATATTGTTAGTAACACTGTTTTTTAATATAAATATATATAGAAAGATTGAGAAATTGAAAGCTGAAGCTACCATGGAAAGGAATGACTGTGCATCTCTTATAGAGGGGATGGAAGATCAAGCAAATGGTATGTATGTGTGAACTCTTTACTTACATCTTTTGTGTATAATTTATTATAACAAATATTCATTAATATATGACTTGACCTGAAGAAGGACAGATGCAGGTAATTGCACATGTTGATCTCTGACTGTTTAGGTTTCTTTAGTGCAGATCTATGGAGCCGCTGTAAATAATCACAATGGTACACAAAGTCTTAAAGAAAAAATTAACTCATTTAACATTAAAAACGCATGTATTTAGTGTAAAATGAGAAGGGCTTAACCTTAAAGAAAATGATTTGCCATCCTAGGCAGCTGGCTTGTCAGTATTGTGGTATTGCAATATTGTGATTATCACAACAACCCTACTTGGGCTGCTCTTAATCCTGCACTTAAACATTTATTGTATTTCTAATCTGTTTTCATTCATTTTCAGATGAAAAGTGCTACCCAATGCTGGTTGTTCTGGCATATCTTCTGCCACCGTTGCCTGGAAGTCGCTGCAGTGTTAAATATGAAATTTCATTCCTTCCAATTTCCATTTCGGTATGTTTTACATGGACAGTTATTCTTTTAATGATGTCTTGATGCTTTCTAAACACCTGAAATGTATTTGTTTTTAAGCCTGGAGCCATATTGCATCCCTCTGCAGCAGTTTTGAGACCGCATCAAAGACCAGACCACAGCCAGTCTACATTGAGAGTTTGAAGAGCACAACATGACAATACATCATTGCGACGATTGACAAAATGACAATTTCTTGTATGATTTTCAATCATCCAAGGTGTAGTTGATGTTGGTAACACTGTTTAATGTATACTGTATTGTAGCTAATAGTTGTGCAGTACAAGGCATTTGTATCATCTAAATTAAATTTATGAAATTGAGATTTAGAACATTTTGTTGTGCCTCTGTGCATGCATTGTTCTCTACCCTGAACATTTTTGAGAAATTAAATTGCTAACATTTTTACATCTGTGTTTTATTTCAATTTTGTAGAATTACAAATTGATGGCAATGCTTATTTTTGTCATATTAACACATTAATTAGCAGTTTCTGATAATTTTCAGTTGCACACAAATGTGTTTAAATGACACGTGTGTTAAATTACATTACACAGTAGATGTGTGATCCATCTTTACACACAAATTGTGTTAAATTTGACATTGAAATTTTAACATGTGTTGTCCCTGAGCACACTCACCACATGTGTCATTTTTGACATCTCTTTTTGCAGTGAATAACCAACAATACGTTGCGTGGGTCAAAATTAGTGATTTTTCTTTTATGCCAAAAATCATTAGGATATTAAGTTCAGATTATGTTCCATGAATATATTTCGTAAATTGCCTACCATAAATATATCAAAAATTAATTTTTGATTAGTAATATGCATTGCTAAGAACCTTTAAAGGTGATTTTCTCCATATTTGGATTTTTCTTTTTTTTGCACCCTCAGATTTTCAAATAGTTGTATCTCAACCAAATATTGTCCTATCCTAACAAACCATACATCAATGGAAAGCTTATTTATTAGTGATGTATAAATTTCAATTTCAAAAACTTGACCCTTATGGCTGGTTTTGTGATCCAGGGTCACAAAAGATGAATTATGCCTATCAACTACAGTTGTGTCTCTTGTTAAAGCAATATGTACATTTGAATTAAAAATCAGCTAATTCATTAGCCCTGATGTCAAGACCTAAAAGTACTCGATGAGCACAGGCCTGATTATCCACAGAAACCAGCGGGGAGCTTTGCTCGCTCCCACGAGCTACAGGAGCATCACGTGACCCGAAACCAACCAATCGTTGATAAAGTAAGTACAGGAAAGCGCGTTCCCGTCGGCAGCTGTGTTGCTCTAGTCTAGTGTGGAGAGCGCATCTTGTGTTCAGTATATTTCCATAATACAGACCAACAGTCACCTGCAAAAATGTCCGAAGACAAGCCTAAGGTGAGCATCCGATTTGTAATTTTGCCGTATTTTGAGGCGTTGCTCAAAACGAGCCGCGTGAGGCCGAGTTCCAGTTTCATTTTCAGTCAGATTGCGCATATATGCGGGAGAAAGGCGGTCGGCACGCAAGCTTTGTCTTGTTTTCATACAAACGCCATCCGTTTTCAATTTTCTGGCTTGTGTTTTTATTAAAGCGTGTTTTAAATGGTCAGTCGAAGAACGCTATCATTTTGTACGCACCGCGCGTTTTTCCCGGTGTAATTCAGCGTTTGCGGGGTTTTCTTTGTGAGAGCGGAGTGGCGCTGACCGGCCACGTTACGCCACTAGCGTAAGAAAATGCCGCAAGAACCGCGAAACGGAATATAAAAGAGTGTCTCAGCACTCAAGTGTCGTCCGCCATTTGGTTGATAAATGAACGGATACCGTGTATTTTCCACGCTAGGTGAAAAGTATTCACCTAAGAAGTTTGATTTGATTAATCCGTCGGTTACGGTATTGAGTTCCGACTTGCACCTCGCTGCGCCAGATGCTTAAAAATGGCGCACAGAGCTGCAACAATGTTTGACTAGACGGCTAACATTTGCTGCCGTATTTGCATGTCTGTTTTTGTACGTCTCGTTCGCTTCACTGCTGCTGTTACTATTGAATAGTTGGATGTTCTGAACATTGTTATAAAATGTTAAATGTTTTTAACCCCCCTCAATTCACTTAGTTCTTAAAAGCTTAGCATCCACTACTAGGCCTTGTCCGCTGCTTAAGTTATAGCCCTCCAAGGGCAAGCAGGATTGTGCTTCATGCATCTCATATGTGTACATTTTGCACTTTGATCTTCGCTGTCTTCTCATGCATGCACTTTATTTTTCAGGAGGGAGTGAAAACAGAGAACGACCACATCAATCTGAAGGTAGCGGGGCAGGATGGCTCGGTGGTCCAGTTCAAAATTAAAAGGCACACGCCACTCAGCAAATTAATGAAAGCGTACTGTGAGAGACAGGTAAGGCAATTCCACTAGATCAGGGGTGCCCAAACTCGGTCCTGGAGGGCCGGTGTCCTGAAGAGTTTAGCTCCAACCCCAATTAAACACACCTGAAGCAGCTAATCAAGCACTTATAGGCATACTAGAAACTTGAAGGCAGGTGTGTTGAGGCAAGTTGGAGCTAAACTCTGCCGGACACCGGCCCTCCAGGACCGAGTTTGGACACCCCTGCACTTGATCAATAATCGTGCTCATGGAACCGTGTGTGGGCCGTCCATGCGAGTCACTGTGATTTTGGAACACAAAATGCTCATAGAGCTCCATATTTATTTAAAGTATTATTAAAATTCTATAATATATCCAGTTCCAAGACTGATGTAAATATTGCTTTTATTTCAGGGTTTGTCGATAAGACAGATTAGATTTAGATTTGACGGGCAACCGATTAATGAGACAGACACACCGGCGCAGGTGAGTAAAAGTGCCCCTTTTTTGTGACAATTTCGTGTTATTGTAGTGCTATTTGAATACTAATATAGTATTAATATGGTGTGTGGGCTTTTATGTTGGTTTTTGCTTTTCATTTTAGTTTCAGTAATTGTGTTTTTGTCAATTTATTAGGGTTTTTTTCTGTTTTAGTAATTTTAGTCCTTTAAACAATTGAGAAATGTTGCCTTTGCAGCTAACTAAAAATGTATTTATTCTATTTATTTAGTTTTTTTTGTGTGACCAAAAGATGATTGAATAATAAATATAATTTTGATAACCTAATTGGGTAACACTTTACAGTAAGGTTCCATTTGTAACATTAGTTATTAACTAACAATGTAAATTGTTAACTTTTATTAATCTTAATGTTAATTTCAACATTTACCGTTGCATTAAAAATGTAAAGTTGTATCTGCTTATATTAAATAAAGCTTCCCAAGACACAAACTATCAATAAACTGTAATATTTTATTAACTAATATTAAAAAAAGGATTAAAAATACTGTAATGTATTTTTTGTTGTTAGTTAATGTATTACCTAATGTTAACTTTGCATTTGTTAGTTGGAGATGGAGGACGAGGACACGATTGACGTATTTCAGCAGCAAACTGGTGGCTCCTGCTAGAACTCCACACCACCTGGGCCCCACACTTATCTATTTTATTCCTCATGATGTTTCATTCAGATGCTTTCACATGGTTTCCCCTTCTCTTTCTCTCTTTGTCTCTTTTCTGTCATCTCTAGCTTTCATAGAGTGGGCATCGCAAATGTGTTTCTAGTAATATTTATATGCACAATGGTTAGACAGCTACTGTGGTGGGGGAACAAACTCAAGAAGGCGGCCAGAGGGCGTAGTTGTTCAGAATATCCACACCAGCCACCATGCAGGGTTTTATCTTGCTCCGAACACCGATTCACTCAAGCCCTAGGAACCGTTCACCCCCTCCATAGTATCTCTGCCCAATAAAAAGTGAGGAAGCATAGTTTTTCCCCCTTCACCTTTCAGTTCTTAAGAGCTTTAAGTAGGCCTGTTTCAACTCGGATTCTATTTGCCTGTATGTGTTGTAGAAATATGTTCAGCCAGTGTTGTATTCATCTGCCTTTTAATGGGGCCGCTTCTCGTATGAGCTCACTGTAGATACGATATGTGAACCATCTCGGTGGAGGTCAATTAAAAATGAAGAGACTGACTACATGATACAATTTACAGTGCCCCTTTCAGGACCAAACCCCAAAGATGGTACTCGATTAGCAAATAGGGGCAGGATTAGACCAACTAGTTCTGTGTTTATACTTTTAAATGTCTAGAAATATATCCATTTACCATTCCTATTTCCTCTTGAGTGTTGGTTGAGGAAACAGGAATGACCTAAAATACCAATATATCTTTTTCCTGTTCATTACTTTTCACCCTTTTTTTTTATTTTATTTTTTAAATCCCAAAACTATGACTAGGACTTAAAGCAAAACAAAGGGGAATCCTTTCAGGCTTTGAGGCGATGTATCTGTCATCGCTCACAAGGACTGGTCTGATTTCTTTTAACATCTCTTGCCCTCCCACAGTAATTCATATGGCTGAAAGGGAGAGAGTTTGACTCAAAGATTATCCAGATGTTGGCATCCTTCTGCACTGCTATGTAAAAAAAATTGTTGTCCTTTATTACTGTAAACAATAAATACAGTTTGGTACTTTTTTTTTTTTTTTTTTTGCTGAGGCTTTTCTTCATGTCTAAAGAGTTTTTTTTTTTTGATTAACAGCATGTTTTTCAGTTTGTCATCAAGTATGGAGTCTGTAGAAAAGCTTATAGAAGCACAAAGACGCATCCTTTAACGAATTGTCAAAAGTTTCTTTATACACAGTTATTACATGTATAAACACAAAACATGAGATGAAGTGTCAATAAAGATTAAATATAAAATATAAATAAAATCTGGAGTGTCACAAAGGCACTTGAATGTACATGTCACACATGTAGCTTTTTGCATTGTCTTACAAGACGAGATGCAGTGTCTTTTCATGTCCACTTTTAAGATTAAAATATATTTCTAAAAATCTACAGTAACAGTTACGGAGAACAAAATGCTTGTAAAACACTTTTCTTACACTGAAGTGCAAAACTGCTAAATAAAAATTTGCCTTCAGAATGGTGGTGAACAATATTTTCTTGCTGTTAAAACTATTTGATTGGTCAGCAGTAAAGAAGTCGTGTAAGATTACTAATTGTGTACTGGTTACATGTTCTTTCATCCAGCCATTATTGTCCCTTTTATTTGTTTACTTTGGCTGAAATGAACAAATACCACAACCTACTTGGGCAAATGTACTGTTTTTCTCCCTAAACCCTCTCGTAAAAGCTTTAATTAGTGTCTGAAAGGGAGCCTGGAATTTTCAGGGAATTTTAGGTCAAGTATATGTGGCAATATGTTTGTAAACACATTGTCCTCTTGTGTGATTCTTCACATAACTGACGGTCTATGAAGAGAACTAAGAATCCACTAGAGCTTATAGAATTTTCTTCATTGAGTTATTTACCTGTGCAACAACATTAACCTGTTAGCTATTCACATTCATGTTCTTTCACCATGGATGCTATGGCACAGGCAGAACAGACACTTTCTTCCCTAATTGTTTTGTGTATTTAATTAGGTGCCATATTTACAGGTTTCCATCAACTACATCGTTCTGTAACCTTACAAATAGCTTTGGAGGCGGCACCGATCTTTATCTTCTGGCAGGAAGGCCTTTTTATCATTCTTCCTAAGAGCTGCATAGTGTTACTCTGCCCATGGAGATGGCGAGTAACCCTGAGTAAAAACTTACATCTTCAAATTTAACAGGCAAACCATTTTCATTTGTGGGGAAGTGTTTGATTCAAGTGTCTGGTGTTTTTCCCTTGTGAAGCACCAGCTGTGTTATTGGGTTGTCTGTATGTTCTGCACTGAGAAATGGAGAGTCTGCAGATAATTTGCTTTCATCACAAGGAGGCGCAAGAAGACAGTCGATGTGTAAAGTCTTACAAGAGCCCAGCTTCCCGGCACATGTAGTAAAACTGGCCTCTTTTTGCAATAAGGTTACTGGGCGAATCCATCTCGACGATATGTCCTTTATCCATAACAATCACCCTGAGAAAACAAAAATAAGGTAACGTTTAAACATGAATAAATTAATGTGTAATAGGCAAATCAAGTAACGAGGTTCCCAAACTAGCGACCCCTGTTGAAAAAACAGCATATGCTGGTTAGGTATGTTTTGACGCTGGGATGCTGATTTAAGCTGGTCCTTTGCTGGTTTATGCTGGTCCTTTAGCTGGTTTATGCTGGTCATGTGCTGGCAAAGGACAGCATAAACCAGCATCCCAGCGTCAAAACATACCTAACCAGCATATGCTGTTTTTTTTCAACAGGGACGTCTGCTAAATAGCGCTAAATTTACCTGTTTGGTCACGTTAGTATTAACAAAACATTACATGATAGATAATATGGTCATTTGGGCAATTTTAATAAACATTTGGGCTGTCCGATAAGAGTTTAATTTCATAAATTACGCAAGCTGACTGTAGAGTTCATTAGAATCGAGTCGCACAAATGAATGAAAGACTTTTACGACTTGTAAGCAGCTAAATCACAAAACTCATCTCCTAATAATGCGGTGACGTTAATGAAAGTTCAGCCAAATTTGTCAATAGTGTAGCAATGTATGAAGCACTGTTGAGAGATAATTGCGTGACCAACTTAATCCTCTGCGAAATCTGCAGGTTTTAATAATTTGTCCTCATGTGAAATTCCCAATTGCACAGATTCCTATTGAGAAGACTGGAATTCACACAATGGTACAACGGTAAATGTGGTTGTTTTGGACCCCTCATACAAACAGAACGATGTTTGTGAATGCCACAGAGAACAATTTGGGAACCACTTTTCAATGGCTTTGTGAAATGACATACTTTGTGTAATCCATAATGGTATTGAGGCGGTGCGCGATGGTAAGAACAGCACAGTCCTCAAACTGGCTGCGGATGGTAGACTGGATCAGGGTGTCTGTCTCCAGGTCCAATGCAGCTGTGGCCTCATCCAGCACCAAAATTTTTGTCTTTCGGAGAAGAGCTCTTGCTAGACAAACCAGCTGCCTCTGACCAAGACTGCAGGAAGAGAACCATTCACCATTGTTAATCCAAAGTCTCTACTGATTAAAATGTCATGGCTGCAATTTGCAGGCCACTGGTGAACATGAAATAAATAGACTTTAAACCACTTTTTAGTTATTTAAAATCATGAAAGAATAGAACTCTTGGATGCACTTACCTGAGATTTTCTCCTCCTTCTGAACACTCGTGATTGAGTTTATCTGGCAGTTCAGACACAAAATTTTTAAGGTGAGCCAGTTCCAAGGCATTCCACACTTCCTCGTCAGTATAGGCATCGAAGGGGTCAAGGTTCATACGGAGAGATCCTGAAAACAGCACTGGGTCCTGGAAAGATATTAAAATTGTAAAACAGATTCGTGAGGAGTTCATAATAATTTGAAAAAGCCGTGACGTGAAGAAGAAATTATAGAGTAATTTTGGTTCCAAGTGGAGTATCTCAGTTGTACACACTTGTGGAATGATGGTGATGCGGGATCTTAGATCGTGAAGCCCGATCTCTGCAATGTTGATTCCATCAATGTAGATCTGTCCTTTTGCTGCTTCCAAGATCCGGAAAATTCCTAGAGCCAAAGATGATT
Organism: Sinocyclocheilus grahami; assembly: GCF_001515645.1. NCBI lineage: Eukaryota > Metazoa > Chordata > Actinopteri > Cypriniformes > Cyprinidae > Sinocyclocheilus > Sinocyclocheilus grahami. The sequence continues at coordinate 2,651,889 of NW_015505213.1, read as the reverse complement.
TTCCTGCACCGGTTCTTCCCACAATACCAATCTGAAAGAATAAGGAATCAGAGAGTAAGCCTGCGGGAACGTTTTCAACATAGCTTGACTTCCAGACAAAGAAATTATGGGACTATTATGCAGGAACTTTGCATTACCACAATCCCACCAAATGTTTGTCAAGCATAATTACAGCAATGTACTTTGAACTTTCACCTTATATCCTTGTTAGAAGAATAAAATGGTTGTATTACTTTATCTTTGCGAGTAATTGATGACATTTTGGGGTGAACTACTCACTTAAGGTCTACAAGACTCTAACCTTGTTCAAGAGAAATGAGGCGAGGTATATATCATCCATAAAAATAGACAGCAATAATATTTTAGAGTAAATGCTGATGTAGAATACTTCAAAGTCTTCACTTGTACCTTCTCCCGCTCTTTGATGTGAACAGAGATGCCCTTCAGGGCCAACTCCAGGCCTTTACGGTACTGAAGGCCATAATCATGAAATTCTATGGTCCCTTTTTGAGGCCAAGATGGCGGTAAAGAACTTCCCTCTATGCTCCAAGCTGCCTGTAAATAATGATATAGACAGTAAAAATTAGGGTTGCAGAGGGGTGGAAAATTTCCGGTAAATTTCCGGAAAGTTTCCAAAAATCCCTGGAATATTCCCAAAAATCCTGGAAAGTTTCCAAAATTTCTGGCATGTTTCCGAAATTTACTGGAAATTTTCCACCTTTTTGCAACCCTAGTAAAAATGCTTGCTATTACTGACCAACAAAGAAAAAATTTATTTACAACTGGAAATAAAGGTTGATAAAATTAACTATTAAAAAAATTAATAGATTGAATTTTGAATTATGCTATACAGCCACACTCACTTCTTTTGGAGTGTCTGCATACTCTTTCACTCTCTCAACTGATACAATGTTGTTCTCTACATCCGTCCATGACCTTACAATCCAGCTCAGGAAACCCGTCACCTAAAAAAAACAGCAAACAAAAATGTAAACTAGATTAATAAAAAAAACAGTCAATAAGGATGGGATGTGATTTGTCTGATCTAACACAGACAAATAAATAATGTTTGCATTTTCTTCTCTGAATGTTAATTTGAAAAAGGCTGACCACAAATGAAAGCAACACCACAGGAGATATTGTGCAAGAGTTAAAAGCTTTTTTGGTTTGAGGATGAACATGGCAAGAGCGAGATTGCCACATGAAATATATCTGGTAGCTCTTGTAATATTTATATTAGTAATGTCAGATCCTACATAGAGGCATTTGAAATGATTCACACCTGAAGTGAATGAGACACGGCCAGACCGACCATCCCAGGGCTCAGGGTTCCTTTTGACATCACAGAGAGAATAGAAGCAGCAAGGACAATGCCATTACCCAGAAACTCCAAATTCACACCCAGCCACCTGCACAATAAGACATCCCAGAAGTTAATATCAATATCAAGCAATCGATATCTATGTTACAGGATGCCCAAAACATTGACACTTTGCATCGACAAGCAGTGTTTTTTAAATGGCTGTTCCAGTCCATTGCACCCACCTAGTTGTTTTTGAATACAAGAACACTTATAGTTTGTGATATTTTTTCTGAAAGTAGATGTTATTGCGATTGTAAAACTGAATTTTGAGCAGTGTCTCACCTTGTGGCTACAAAACGGGGAAAGTAAGCCGTTTGGTTGTGATCCACCTTGTGATTGACACCCATGATGAAGCGTGACTGCTCATTGAATGCCCGGATGACACTGGCACCCTGCACTGTCTCGTTTAAATGCGTGTAGATGGGAGAGCGACTCACTGACTCCAACCGACGCAGCTGGCAGGATGTGGCCACGTAGAAACTCTTTGAGGTTGAAAAGAGTGAGAGAGAGAGATTATAGTCAAAACCGTAATGATTTCAATCATTGCTTCTGAATTCCGGTATTGTTGGCTCAGCAGAGGGGTTCTAGAGAGTTCTAGCAAATTAGCCTTCTTTCCTTAACCCCATAAATGCAGATTCAGGCATACCTGTATGAAACCATAGAGGAATGCCATAGGAAGGATGATAACGGCTGCGAAAGGAGTTGCCATCAGCACGATGATACAGACTTCCATCAGTTTGAAGAAGTAACCTAGCATCATTTTCAGCCCATCAGGGATCATATTGTCTATGGCATCTATCTCTTTAGCAAAACGATTGAGGAGGTTGCCACTGGGAGTGGACTCGAAGAACGACATAGGGGAGTGAAGCACGTTGTTTAGAAGTTCTAAGTGAAGATGGTGGGAGGCGATAATGCACCCTAACGAGATGGCCACCGTGGTACCAAATATGGCAATTCCTAAAACAAAAGAAATTCAAATCAGTTTAGTTTACTTGAATCATAACTTGAGCTGTTGAGGTAAAACACTTAAGACTCTGCTGACCTTGAGCGAAGCCGAGAGCTCCATAGACTCCCAGTTTCAGATCCGTGTTTAATTGAGTGCCGTTGATGACAGGCTGATCAGCCCACAAGCTTAACCAGTAATTATAAGACAGAGATGCTGCTTGTTGGAAGGCATACAGGAATACAATGGAAACTATCAAAGGCAACCCAATAGTGTGGAAGTATTCAATGTACATCTCAAGTTTTACCTATTGGGACAGAGGGAAAAATGAGATCATAAGCCAAACGTATGTGGGTAATAGAAAGAAAATGTTGTCAAGTTTTAGGATAAATGTTCTTACTCTGCCAATCCGTGCTTTATCAACCTTAGTCAGTTTGCCCAGGTCTTCTTGGATGTGGTTCTCATCAGAATCGGGCAGTGGCTCAAATGTAATACTGTTGGTGTCACCACTAAAAGACAGTTGGAATCAATCTTTATGCTTCTCGTTTAGTGAATAACTTAACCATTGCTAAGTGCTGCAGAGTCTAAATATCCGGAAATGAACTAGCATTTTTGCACTTTTGTGTTCAATCATCCATAATATTCGATATTTATTTAGATGCCTGAAATGAGGTCTGTGGTTAAAATGGTTCAAGATATTTTCAGGTTTAGAAAACAAAAGTTAAGTGGCGTCCCGTACTCGGAATATGTGCTCTGCATTTAACCCATCCAAGTGCACACACACACAGTAGTGAACACACACCCGGAGCAGTGGGAAGCCAATGCTGCGGCGCCCGGGGAGCAGTTGGGGGTTCAGTGCCTTGCTCAAGGGTCTCACCTTAGTCGTGGTATTGAAGGTGGAGAGAGCGCTGGTTATTCACTCTTCCCGCCTACAATCCCTGCCAGACCTGAGACTCAAACCCGTGAGCTTCGGGTTACAAGTCTGACACTCTAACCATTAGCCACAATGTGATTTTAAATTACACTTTCAATGCAACACTCATTGGAATTATACTGATATTAGCCACCCAGCTATATCAGTGCCATTTCCTGTTTAAAGTCATATTCAGTAGCACTGAATAAGCAAATGTAAAATCTCATACCTGATAAGCTGCTCTTGGGACAGATCCCTGGAAAATGGCATGTATTCAGTAACACTCAATCTTACAGACAGTCTTCTGGAGCCTGAAAATTTATTGATTCAACATAAAATTATCAATAATACTGAATAATAATATGTTTTTTCACATTAAAATAACATTTGGATCTGACATATCCCTTCTGAGAAGATCAACTTGAACCGCTATGAAGTTTTATACTAGTCCTGGTTGGTTTATGCTGAATGGAGACTGGTGGAGCTTATAGTGTAACACTCGTTTAAGCAGGGCAACACCAGAAAAGCATGCTGTGCACCAGACAACATTGCTAGTGACACTTGATTCCCTGGTGGGGACACCAGCATCCACAATAATTGCATATATCTTTTCAGCTAATATAAATGCCTGAACACACACACCACAGTAATATTACCTCTCTGGGAAGCCTCCGAAAAGCAATCTTTTCTTTCAGAGCTCGCAAAGGTGTGGATGAAATCAGCAAAAGCACCATTCCGGTTCAGAAGTTCTTGATAGGAACCTCGCTCACTGATCTCCCCATCCACTAGAACCAGAATCAAATCCGCCTGAGGAAGGAAGCTCATTCCATGGGTCACCAAAACCCGTGTCTTTGAAAAAAAGAAGAAATGTTGAATGTTAGATGTTGGAAATGCTGAGGAGATAGAAAATTACCCCCCATTCCATCTGTAGGGTAAACACTACAGTGATAGTCACCTTGTCTCTCAGTATGCCTCTGGGTCCAATGACTTTGTTGAAGATGTGCTGACCAACATGTGCATCCACCGCAGACAGGGGGTCATCAAGCAGGTATACGTCAGCTTTCCTGTAAACAGCACGTGCCAGGCTCACCCTCTGTTTCTGTCCTCCAGACAAATTTAAACCCTGGCAAAAGACGATGCAAAACTATATTTATTTAGGTGTATATCAAGATTTATATATAGATCCATGCTCAGTTGTGATTGGTCTCATGGATGCTTATTTATCCTATTGAATCTGAATCATGGAAGTTTAGCTCATACAAGCTCAGTCCTCTACTTTGGGTGAAGTACGATGGTCTCACCTTCTCTCCGATCTCAGTGGTGTCTCCTGCAGGCAGATTGTCCAGATCTGGCAGCAGGGCACAGGCTTCCAGCACCCGCTGATACCAGCTTTCCTTTTTTTCCCGTCCAAACAGAATGTTGTCCTGCAGACTGGCATTTTGGATCCAAGCTTGCTGGGGAACGTAGGCACTTGAGCCCTGTATTGACAGGAGCAAGAAATGCTAAGAACACAATCAACTGTAAGGTGGTGAGAACTATTTTACTCTTTGAAATTTGATTAGTGGCCTTGAAATAGTGCAGAATATGAAATAATCTTGACTTTTTTTGAATTGCTAAAACGTTTTGTTTATTTCCAAATTTAAATGGGATTTTCAATGTGGTTTCAAACTATTGTACCTCATGAATTTTATAATTCTAGATTACATATGAATTTATATAACATGTGAGTCTACTCTGAAAGACAGGGCACTCATTATGGTCACTTTCTGTATAATCATAACATGCCATTCAAAATCATATTTCATATATACAATGAGCATTATGGTTGATTAATCTAAGTACCTTGACTGAGACTGCCCCGCTTCTTTTTTCAGTCTCCCCAAGCATGGCAGAAAGCAGCGAGGATTTCCCACTGCCAACATGGCCGACAACAGCAACCAGTGAACCACAGGGAACTCTAACGCTGATCCTGCTCCAACACACAGAGTAAGTGAGGGGGATGTTGCTTAAACTTGGACACTTATTGCCTGATTGTGTATTCAGGAGTCTTGTGGAAACTCTCTGGATAATGATACCTTTTTAGACATGGGGGGCCATCCTTAGACCAGCTGAAGGTTCCATTCTCAAAAACTACACCATCCACATCTGACAAGCAAAGAGGAACAATCAAAGAGCAAAAGTAAATCATGTAATATCATGCCTTAATCACTTACCATAACATGCAATTTATGAAGGCAGACTATCAACACAAACACAAATTGTTCTTGAGAAAAGTGCCATTGAAATTACAGAGATCGCTTCTGGGAAACTAGATTTCTTCTGGAGCTTGTGAAATTATAGACTCACTTTAATTACATAGTCTAATTAGCTTTATCTTCACAATAACAGTTTTCACAAGCTTTCTTGAACAGTTTTGATGAATGCCGCCCACCACTGTCCTCCAATCAAATTTCTTTGTATAATAACTGCTAATCTGTATGTTTGAGCGTTGTTCATGGTGGTACTTTAATCATTTTTTTTATACCAACATGTCTTTTTATGTTTCAAAAAATAACTTTGAATACAGGAAGACATGTTGCATTGTAAAAAATAAATAAATAATAAAATACTACAAAATATTTTAAAGTTATATGTTGACTAACAAGTACATATAAATGTAACTTTGATAGCAGAGTAAATTAAAATATTTAATTTAATACTGTAATACTGTAGCTGTGTTTATTTTGTAACAAGGCTAATAATTTTTAAATGAACTGTTGTTTTTGTGCAAGGTCTGTGATGATCTACAAGTAAAATTAAATAAATAAATACACAAATAAAATAAAATAATATATTATGTAGTAGGCTACACTGTATTCACTTGCAGGCGATCCAGTGTGTTTTCAGAGATCTCTAATTGTTTTTGCCAGTGTGAGGAAGTGAGACATCACTACCATCTAACTGTGAAATTTAGAAGCTGTTTTCAAACTGTTGTTAATCTCGCTCTCACTCATATTTTTACTGACAGACGGAAGTGAGGGGATGAAGGAAAGTCTCACAGGGTACAGACAACATTCAGTCTGTTTTTAGCCTTACTCATCTATTGCACAATAATGCTTGTCAACAAGTGATCTCTCACCAGATTTAAAGGATTCCCTTGTCACATTGTCTGGTTTGAGTTCATCTTGACAAAGAAATTTCCCCAGACGCTTTAAAGAGACAAGAGCCTGCAACACAAGAATAATTTGTACATTTAAATTAAGATCACTAAAAAATAATTAAATACAGACACCATCAGTAAATAATCAGGGCAGAATATAATGGTGTTCAAGTTCATGTAATTCTCACCTGCATGGTTGTGCTCATGGCGAAAGGAAGTTGGCTTAGGGGAGTTTTCAGTATGTTGATGAGAGCCATTGATACAAAGATTTTCTGAGCATCCAGAACATTCTTATCATCAATGAGCACATAGACACCAAACATGGCAAAAGCAATCTGGCAAAGAATGGAAATCACAGTAAAAAAAAAAAACAATATGACATCCTGACCTATAGTGGTAATACATGTTTACAATCATTAGTTTAATATAATGTAAATTTAGGTTTAGTTCTTTCCCAAAAGTGTGTCCTGAAGCATTACTTAAGAATCTCACCAGGAAAGATGAGGAGTTGAAAGAGGCAATAGACACAGAGTATAAGATCTGTGATTTCTTCAGAGTTTTAAGCTCCTTCTCTCTGTATCCCAGGACCTGCTCCAGAAAAGCCTTTTCCCAGGCGTAGAACTTCAAAATCTTGATACCATTCAGAATCTCATTCATTAACTTGACCCGTCCATCCATGTACTTCATTTGTATCTCCTGTGGAATGACCAGAAAACAGGAAAGTTATTAAACATCACAAGTTTAGTCACAAAACCACTAAATAAATATTTGAAATATGTACATTTCAATGTATTTAAATATTTGACAGAAAGCTGCATAGTTGGTTACCAGCATATATTTTGTTTTGGGATACTGATTTTCTGATGTTCCTACAAGGCTTCTTGACTAACTGAACCAGAAAAAAACTTTCTTCTTCTTCAACCACAATTACCATTAACCATCTTAACCATGCTATGATTTGTTGATGAACAGGATGGTCCACCAATTAGACCAGCATCACAACAATATGAGCAGGTCTTTTCAGCAGGATGACCTCACACCAGAATGACTGATACTGAAAAAGGCAATAAATTCCTAACTGCATGTTAAGATATTCTAGAACACAATAGCTAGGAGCTGAGAGATTGACTCAAAGTGGCATGCCAAATGTCTGTTGTTTTCTAAAAAGAAAATTGAAGTTTTATTGCCATTTGCAAGCATCGTGGTTACTTTGCTTGGGAGGAAGCATGGGGAACTTCAAAGGAACAAGAGAAGCTTGAATCCAATCCGCACACCCACGCTCTGCTCACTTCACTATCTAAACCAGCTGTGGACCCTTCACGCAGAATTTCTTTAGCACTCATTCACAGCGCTCCGCTACGGTCTCATGGCTCAGAAAGAATTTTAGTGGGTGAGATAAACAAGGAACTCATTTTCATCTCCTTTAACGAGAATCTCGTTCAGTTATTATTCAAATATTAAAAATAAATGTACTTGCCTCCAAGGACTAAAGTACTTGGCACTGCCGTAGCTTGCAATACAACATATTTAGAAAAAACCTTTGATGTATGGAACTTGCAGTATGTTGTATTGTAGAATAACCTATTATATCATGACCTCAAAAAGCAGATGAGTGGTAACACATGAATCATGGATGAGTTACAACATTACAGAACCTGGAGTTTGCTTCTCTTCCTTGCAATGAATCCGTTCAGAGGGAAAATGAAGATCACAATGGCAATGCCTGCTAGAGCAGATGGTCCTAAATGCTGAAATAAGTCAAACAAGACATGTCTCATTTATTTCTCTTGGAAAGCTAAAACAGCTATTCAGCCAGTATCCCCAAAAGAAATTCAGGTTTTACTCATTTTACTAGAATGGAGATAGTTTACTGGAGTGGAATAAAAAAAAAGCAAATATACGTGCCCTCACCTGCCAAAGAAAGAAGAGACATAGTGTGATCTCAATGGGTGCTAACCACACTGCATTGAAATACACCACAAAGTCCATCAGCTTCTGAGTATCAGCAGAGACCAGATTGACAATCTCCCCAACTGTGCATGTTCTGCGTGCTGCGCTGTTCACGACAAGAGACTGAGGAAAAACAAGATGGAGAACATAAAGAAGAGAAAAGGACTGATTAAAAAAATTGCACTGATTCCCTTTCATAAGGGCATTTGAATTAACTTAAACTGGTCAAGACCTACAAGAAGCTGAATTGTAATGATAAGAATTTAGTTGAATTAACAAATTCAACAAACATTGTATTACCAGTACTTTCACTAGTTCATAACATGGGCGAAAACTTGTTAAACTTTACTTTCGGCCCATTTTGAAGAAAATTAGAGAATTCTAGGAAATTACATGGTCCATAAAATGTTGTTTTTTTATTTTATGCCCCTGAAACCATTTCTGTACATACTTCCCTCCCTCAGAAATCACAGAATCATATGCTCTAAAAAGATTTTTGTGCAGGTGAGATGGCCCACCTTTCTGTAGACCAGACCCATGACAGCTGTTTTAACCCTCATGCCCACAGTAAAGCAGGTGTATGTGTACTGGTGGTTGAAGATGGATTGCAGGCAGGACAGTAGGAACATAAGAGAGGCATAGAAATAGCCCTTCCACAGCGGAGCGTCCTCATCCTTCATAAAGCCTAACAACAGACTTTTAAAAAAGAGAGAGAAGGGTTTGAATGCAGACACTATATAGTACGAAGAAATTTGCTGATTTCTGATGTAACTAAGCATTTGGCTAGATTCCTCTGTAACAGACCACATCCAACCATTGTGGTTAGGCTCAAGGTTAACAGTAGTGCTTAAACCCACAGCTTTCTTTGAAAATGAAGAATGGTGGATTTGTTGGGCCTAACAAGAGGTAGCATGTTCAACTGGAAAAAAAATGTTCTGAATGCTAACCAAATGCTACAAAATCCACGTTGGTTACTCTGAGGGCAGAAGACCTTGAATGTTTCCACAGTTGCCACCAAAGTCCACCTTTTTTTGACAGTGGATCCCAGTACAATACATGTACTTGCTACAGTTTGGATCTCCCTGTTCACTGGGAGCTGACTGAACCTCCCATTTAGCTGGCTGCTTGCCTATATAACCACAACCCCGACAGTGTTCCTCTACCCTCCCTGAAGCTAACACGTCTACGGCGGACAGAATGCTGTGGTCATCTCTCGCTCTCTCAAGCTTTCAGACTTCAAGCCATAATTGCTTCTCTGTGGGCATAAACAGCATGATCTCTGTCTGGCTGGCATGGCTTCTCTGACTCAAGCACCTGCTGCACACTGCCACTTCCTGTTTTCATCCCAAGATATTGTGAACTGTAAGATGTCTCTTCTAAAAATATTTTGATAACCTAGCAAGCTGTCTTTAAAAGCACAGAGGGGCCATCTGTGTTTATTTGAAGGCAGAACTTCTCATAAACACAACCCAAAGCCTAACTTATCCTAGATATACCAAAAGCCCAAAGTTTATGAACTTAAACTAAGGACTGGGCCAAGATGACTCATTAAATCTGCTTTGACTTTCTCACCTTAGAACCTGTGGAACTGAAAACATGAAGGCGTCGTGGACCATGAGGCACAGCGTCCCCGTTAGGAAGTAGGGTCCAAAGCTACGTGCGAGTGTCCGTAAGAGACAGAATCCCGAACTCTGCTCCTTCTGAATCTTCCTGAGAAACTGGGCCTGCTCAGGTAGTCGAGATCCCAAGGCAATACTGGTGCTTAGGTGGTTCTCCTGCCTGTAGATGGAGAAGAGGCAAACGGACATGTGCATAAGGAATTGGTGCTAAAGCCTAAATGCAGTTGTGAAGCTTTTTAATACCTCTTTGTAAGTTGTAATTGAAAACAGAATAACATTAAAACATCCTGTGCCACAACGCAAGTTTCCAGAAATTGTAAACTGCATGGGACCTCTGACATGTGAGGCCTTAAAAGAGGATTTCAGAGGACTTGAAAACCCTGTATGTTTAAAACAGAAAAGTGTTAACAAGCCAACCAATTGACACAATCCTCCTGTCTCGACCGTGTACGCAGCAGGGCTCCTTTTGACTCATTTTAGGTCGGTCTCTTTTGTGGGCATCTTTCAGATGGAAATGTGATTGCATTGATCAAAGCAGCATGAAGATCCACAGCAACATCGACAAACTATATAAATGTACATGTGCTTCAGAATGTCACGTGTAGGAAAAACTTGTCTGTTATTTCAATGAAACTTACTGCTGTAACTTGGTGCGCTCCGCTGTCCATTCTTCTTCCAGGTCAGATATTATTTTCTCAGATGTATCCTCTTCCCTCAGACTCCACAGATCTTCTGCTTGCAGAGGAGAACGGTATCCCTTGAAAAGCAACCTGGAAGCACACGCAACACAAACTGCATTACCTTCACTGGATCAACAAGTATTTCAAAGAGTTAGAATTGGAAATGGTATTCAAAATAATTTAATTCCCTACCCGCTGAACCACCAGAAGAGGATCTTGGACAAGAATGATGCATCTTGAACAGGACATGCATTCTGAGAAAAGAACAAGAACAAGTTGGCTACAAATACACTATATGGCCAAAATGTACAGAATGTGGATAAGTGTTTAAATAAATAAAATACCTATGTTCTTCCAAACTCTGAAACAATAGACCAACTAGAAATACCATTGGGTCCCATCTTCCCATAGTTATTTGGCTATAATTTTTTGACTTTGTCCACTTTACTTATTGCCATGGTACCATTAACATTAAAATGTATTGTCCAATACTGATGCCTAGCAGTGTCTTCACTGGAATAACCAAACCAAACATGTTAATTAAAATATGATAGAGGTACAATTTTATCATCAACTACAACAAGGATTGTTAAAAACAGCTCTAACATTATACACATAAATAACCAGGTGTGTAACTGTCAACAGTCAGTTTTAGAAAGAAGAGTTTCACAGTTTTGCTTTCTTGGAAGGAGAAAGGATTGGTTAAAAATTATATTTGGCAACAGTGAACTCAGAGTAAACAGAGAAACAGTGTGAAACTGTCTGTGAGTAAGAGTGGTAGACCTCTATCTGTGTGTGTGCATGCCTTATGTGCCACTCTAACACACTTCCACCCACTGCTGACCTCAGTGCTGCCCTCTTGCCCATACAGCCATCCACCCAAACACTCACTCTCTCTCCCGCCTCCTCACCGGAGGTCTCACTCTTCAGGATGCTGTGAATAACCCTACACAGGAAGTGACTGAGCCAGGAGGGGATCAAGGGGTGTGGCACCGACGTCTGTGGCTAGAACCTCATCACAAACACACTAATTCCTCTCTGAGCTTGTTTCCTTGTTTTTCTCTGGAGGAGAACAGTCAGATGGACCACTATCTCACGAGATGTCTGGAGATTACGTTGTGTGCTGCTCTGCTCTGTGTAATTTACATACATAACAACCAAACAGTGGGCAGAATGAGTCAAGAATTTAGTTTAAAAAAAGGATATATCATTATCCATGAAGGAGGACCACAGAGTGTCCATGTTGATGAGTCAAGCTGACTGCCGAAAAACATCTTTTTTATCCAATAGCTAATATCTAAGTGCTGCATACTTGTGGGAGACAGTAGTTGAGTATCCTACCACCATTACCATAATTCACTTCAAAATGGCGGGGTTGGGTTCTATATTACACAAGGACACTAGTAAACAACAGAAATTCACCACAGGATTGTTTGTGATGGATTGTTTTAGCTGATGAAGAGTTTGCTCCGTTCGCACCTTGAGGACGGCTTTGCCTGAGGGTGCCTGGTCTGCAAAACAGCTGAGGAAGAGTTGCGCCAACTGCAGGGCAAAGTACGAGAAAAAGGCCAAATACCGCACAATATCCGGAGAGAGACCCTGAAAAGCAGAGACACCAAAATCAGCAAATCACATACAGATTACAGAAAAAGAGAGCGCAGGCAGACTTTCCATTTTAAACGAGTACCACAACCAGGGATTTCCCATAATGTACTGTGATGTTATTCCAGTTCTGATCCGCAGACTTCCCAACATGCTGTTTACAAGCTGAACATTCTGTTCTTATGGAACTCTCTGGAACACACCTTGTTGTGTATCCGACCAAGAATACATCTCCTAATGAACCTTGAAGGGCTTGTTTACTGAAATCAAAATGTCAAGCGAGAACTCCCTCACTACTGCTTACATTTCAGTGATATCATGTCCCAAACTAAGGATTAATGTAAAAAAATATGATCTGTTGTTTATTCTGAACTCATGCAGTCAATCATGCAGAAATCATGCAGTGCTACAGTGCAGAGTCCCTTCTTACTTTGCCTTATGTCAGAAGACATGGGTGTGCACGAGCATTAACAACATAGTAAATCTTATTTTGAACAGTTAAGGCAAATCATGGTGAAAACCAAACTCTTTAATGGCCTGCTTTATATAAATTAATTACGTATGAAAAGAGTCATAAAAGGTCTCAAGTCACGCTACAATCTGGAAACTCATAGATTGCTGCCGTTCAAGCCTCCGGCCACTATTTGCTGGTGAGGAGCCAAAAGTAGCTATATTTACAAAAGCTTCACATCTGCTGTTCATATGCTACTCATGCATTTCTACACATATGGTAGATGCTATGTTTGTCTTTCTGGTGTCCTGAATATAGCGTCCTGGCTTCACTATTGGAGCGCAAACCATGTTGAGACAAATCTGTAGTAAACATCCGTTTGGCCGTGGAGACCCTTGCCAAGATAGAGGCTTTATTCTTAACCACACCACAAAATAAAAAACAAGGCCAGAGTGGTTTCGGTGGTCACAATGTAGGTCAGTCAAAATGTCTTCCCACTCTTATTCAAGCATTAAGTCAGCATGCCAGTGAGAAATATGCTTATCTGTCTTTATGTTTGACCCAGTTTTGCATGATATGGGTCAGAACTGCCTAGTCTAGTTTCTAAAACTGGTAAACCTGTTTTCTTGCTAACGGTGTTATTGTGCTGAAAAGGACTGTGTGGCATAGAAAATCACTTAGAAACATGTACTTTGGCCTGGCACATAAAAATGTTTTGAACTTTGAAATATTTCATGCATTTGGATTTTAATTATTTAGTTAAATAAAATAGTTAGCTTAACCCAAGTGAGTTGTTCACATAATTTACATAAAAAAATATTCATACTATACTTCCACATGCTGTAAGATCCAGTAGGGGTAAAAGGACACTTTCTGACATACGTTTCAAACTAACACCTACTTGGACTTAACCTGAACTCATGATATGAATGTGACAAACCATCAACACTGCTAAAAGTAGAAACTGCTGGAATGCTGAGCTGCTGTGTGTTTGTGAGAGTGTGCTGCGATGTATTTGCTTGTGCATGTGTGGATATGCATATTTGACTATGTGTGCATCTGTGTTTGTCTGTATGTTTGAGCATGAGGATGTTTTCATGTGTGCACCTGTGCTTCGTCAATATGTTAATACACCCATATGTGCAGGGTTAGTCCAGGGTTTTGTGAATGTACCGTGAAAAGATTTGGGGTCTGTGTCAGTTGTCATTTCTCTCACCTGATCCACAGCCAGCTGGACCTTTGCATGAAGCGGAATAAGGGAACAGACCACGCCCAACAACCAGAAGAAGAACAGGAAAACAGAGGAACGGCATCCTCGCACTCTCTCCCAATGAATCACGCACACTGCAAACACCTGCCAAACACACAGCTGTTAATAACATTGTTCTCATCTGCTAAAATCACAGCCTGTACAAAACAAGTGATAAATAACTTCAAAAAGGAGCCTAATTACAGAATGCCCTCTTCCTAATGAGTATCTACTGAATGATGCAAGTTTACTTTAAAGGTGAAGCATGTAATTTTTTCAATGCTAAAATACTTTCTCTTTTTCCTGGCTTAATCCATTTGTAGGCTCTGCCCCAAAAAGTGTAAACACTGTAGTTCTGTTTGAGTGACCACTGGTGTGAGTTGGGGGTGGGACTGTCTGTTTGGCCGACCAATGGAAAACTGGGAAAGTGTTCCGGGAAACTTCATTACTTCATCCTTTTTGAAATTACACATTTCACCTTTCACTCTAACTCATTGTGAAAGTCTTTAAATAGATGAATCAGGACTGAGCCCAAAGACGCCTCCTCAAAACCAAACCAAAGCCATATAACCTCAGATAAATGAGGTGAAACTTTTAAAAGGAACTCTTAATCACGTCCTAACGAAACACGCCTGCGGAGGTTTTTGCGCTACCTGGAAACAGAACACGTAAACCACATGTAACATCTGCATTGCTGATTTTGTGTTTAGACCTTACATCTTACGAGAATAAGCCATGACTTCTCCTCTGGACAGTGGGAAGAAGCCAAAGCTTGTAATTATACTGGAGAGTTAAGAGCGATAGAAGACAGACAGATCTGCTTCCTGCGGCTTAAATGACAGCATGCAGTGAAACCGGCAACAGCTTATGGTGGGTAAAAAAAAAGTAGCCAAGCATTACAGCAGACTTCAGCTCCACACAAGGACATAAACCAAAAACTCAAAAACTCAATTTGGGTTGCCAAATGTAAAAATGTATGATTTTCGGGGATGTGTAGTGGTTATAGTCCAATCTCCACATCCTTTTCACAGGTTCGAGAACAGGTAAATGTCAAATTAAAGTAAAAATAATGATCAAATGATGAAGAGTATTTTAAAGTGTCATGGTGGACTAATGGCATACAGTCCCAGGAAAGTATGCCAGACTGCAGTAGTCTGCGGCATTTCCCACAACCTAGTACTCACAACTAACCTGAAAGAAGGGAATTTGGGCAAATTTGGTGTTCTTTTAGTGAATCAGGTGCTACAACAATCCAGACAGAGTGTGCAAATAAATTGGAAACGGGGGCACAATTCATTCTTTGCAAATTCTCCATCTAGGTTCAGTAGAGTTGTGGCTGTTGCTTTCTAAACTGTTCATTACATAAGCCCAAATATTACACAAGAAACCCATATGTGGTAAAGAAGGTTGGGCAAGGCAACAAAGCAATATTTTCATAATTTAAAAGCAATATTTATGCACCTACTTAATAAAATCTTCAAAATAGTTATTGAGGTTTGATTCCAGCACTTTAGCTATGACAATGCATTATTTCACTCTGAGACCAATTAAGATCACAATCTGTTGTGAAGAAAGAGGGCTTTTAAGGACAAGATCGGACTGTTTAACTCTTTGAGTGTTTTTTTCTTTGGCCAGTGTTGACTTAGGTGTCTGAGGAGACCACAGATGGGTCATGAGTCTGGTCTGGTGCCTGACTCTGCAGGATGCAAATGGAACATGCGGACAGAAAGCGATGATGAGATTGTGTTCATTAGGCAGTGTGTAGGTGTGCCCCTGACCTAGTTCACCTCAGAGTGTCACACTCTATTACATGAAAACAGCTCCTGCTGTGTAAGGGTTTAGGAGCCATTTTGCAGACATAAGCAGGTGTGTTGAGAAATGAATTATGGGAAGGAAGGCTTGTAGGAGGGGAATGAATGAAGCTTAAATCTCTAATGTACACTCGTGTATGTGGTCCCATGCATACATCTTTAAGGCTTAATATGGGATGCTGGTTTTCCCATAGGCTTCATAACTATCACAATGTAAAGATCCACACACTGCTGCAGAATTCCCACAATTCTACTTGATGAAGATCCTCTGGATCTTCAGACCTCCTTAATTTGCTGAAATCTCTGACATTTTGTCTAAATTTGGATGTACGTACATTCTCTCCTTTTTTAACTAGCAAGACTTCTTTGGTCAACCAGCTCTAAAAGAAAAACAACATTAATCAACCGACTTCACTAGCTAAGATTTACATGACAATTCTGGTCAACCCGCTATACTAAAACAGTCACTTTAAAACCAAGTAGGTGACCAACTCGCTGAAAAATTTTTATGGGGGTAATCTTTCAAACTCGTGCGAAATTCTTGATTGTGTGGGTTCTTATTCATATCGAGATGAATGTATTTTGCCTGCAACAATTTGCTGAACATTCGTAAATGCAACCACACCTTAAGCTTGGGCAGCAATCTTTACCATGCTAAGATAAAAATCACAGATAAAACGTAGCAAGTTACGTAACAAAACCAAGAAAATTGTATTGTTCCTGACATTCATTTGATGAAAACAACAGATTGGGGCTCATTTTTCATTAATAAACGGTTCTACACAACTTTTTATGTTGGCTTCTGCCTGTACTGCTACATATTTCTATAGAACCTAGGGGTTACATTACCACGGTGAGACTGCGTATGACAGGACTGAGCAAGAAGACAAGGTGTTGCTGGATTTCCTGTCTTCGTTCCAACAGGATGTAGAAGAATTCCACAAAACCAAAGGATGCCAAGAAGAACCCCAGCAACTGTAAAAGAGCAAAGAGGAATACAATTCATATCAGGGTGAGAACTGAGTCACTCTCCCGGAAGCTCCGGTGGTCAGTGACTGTAGAGAAGAGGTGCGATTTACATTATGATAAGACTGGATAGGAATCTGTGTGACTCTGAACAAACGGAGGAACAACTGTATTTCAAACAAAAGATTTTTAGAGCGGAAGAGTGAAAACAGCTCACCAGAGTGCTAACCACACTCACACTGCAAACTGTGGTTACACACATCACTCTCTATTTTACTGTCTTCCTTGGTTACTAAAGCGTGAACTCGACCCCTCAGTCTACCCAGACCACCACGTTCACTTTGTTTTAACACTGGTTTGAGTTTTATAGCCCACAAAGCTGGTACGTTTGAGACCCGAACAGGCTTGTATAACATTAACAGGTCTTAGCGGTCTGTCTCACCAGCTTGGCACTACAGAGTGAAGAGAGGGGCAGCCGACCTCGGCCATGGCAGTACAGATGAAGGCAGTAGAACGGAGAGAGGACCCACAGGTAGATGCACGGAGCCCACACCAGGACTGTGTTCTGGAAGCAGTTGCTCAGTTCAGGGTTATGCGTGTACCATGTCTGGTTCCAGTCCTGGAGATGAAGGAGAGGGTGTGCTTAACTTTTCAACCAGTTATATTATAATTGACAGTCTTCATTCTTTCATTGGATCAACATTTTCTTGATCCCAATCCAGTCCACACAGAAACCAGATATGTCCTGAATGTTCCAAAACATCTCAAATAAGGTTATCATTTTGAACATTTTGAGCTTTTTTTTTACCATATTGGTCAATTTTTACTTCTTACTGTTTATTTTGGCCAAGCTCATCACTGACTTTCTCTTACCTCTTTCTGTTACTGGGTGAGAAACAATTGAGTTTCAATTAAGTTTTGAGATTGGACTAAATCGGTGTAATTGAAGGAAAAGATCTGCCAGAAATTCTGACAACTAAAGAAGCTTGTAAAATCAGTGTATTAAATTGCCATCTGCTAGTTTGTTTAAAATATTAAATGTTATGTAAAATAAATCACATTCCAAACTTTGACCCACAGTGCATCATCTTAACTTAATGTGACACATTTATGAAATATTCCAACTTTAACTGAAAAGTCATAAAATGCAAGAACAGCAAAAAACACATAAATTCTGGTTCTCAGGTTCTTGGAATAATATAATGTTTCTAAAGTACTTTCAATATAAATATAATTTATAAATATAATAAGCCCTAACAGGTATAAATGTAACATATACAATATAAATTAACTGTACAGATATATTCAGTATAGATATATCAGTCTATAGATATATCAGTCAATATATATATATATATATATATATATATATATATATATATATATATATATATATATATATATATATGAAAAAATCTTGAATAATATTCAAGATTTAAATTCACATAAGACGTTTGCTCACCCATAGAGGGTCAAGTCCACTTAGACTGCATAAGGTATCCATTCACTCGTCTGGTCCTGAAGCTGTACCTATCCCTGCTGTGTATCCTGGTGTTTTAGACTGTTCTGTCACTCTGTGCTGTGTCTGAGTCAATCTCTCCCTTCGTCCTGGGATCTCCTACACACTCTCTTTCACTTTTGTCACTGCTTCTTTCTGAGAGTGTCTGCTTTTTGACCACCAGTCTGACAGCTGCTTAGGTGGGTGGTTATATTCACTCTCTCCTCCCAGCAGTCTTCCTTAAACTCTCTGTCTCTCCCTCCTTCTCTATTTATCTTCCTCTTTCCCCGACTCCCACGTACTTTAGGTTCTTTATCAAAACAGTACTGTGGTTTTTGCAAAGTTCTCTGACACCACCCGAAAAAAATCCCTACCCTTAACATAGTCCTCTCCGCCTCCTATAAAACACTATCACTCTCATTTTCCCCCAAGTAGTCACCTCCATCTCGGTCCAAATGCAAAAAGTGCTGCTAGTAGCACTCCAGTGCTATTTGTTTCTTTATAGAAATGCTATATTTCACTTTTCCTGCGTGTACCTGAGAAACACTTAGTAAGATCACACAACCAAGCACCACACTCTCCACCTTATTTTTACTTGCAAAGGGAATTACGATACACTTACTGCACACACTCAGTCCAACCTGGAATTCAGTACCTTGCCTAATGGCAACATTTATTATCTGGGACTTGACTCTACAATCTAACAGTTAGGCTGCCATTTCATATCATAGACTTGGGGGGTATATATATATATATATATATATATATATATATTATTCATATATAAATAATTTATTTATTATTTATATATAAATAAATGAATAAAAGTGGAACTAATTAAACGCTAACTATTTATTTAACAAATTAACTATTTGTATTGTAAAATAAGCTTCACTTTCTAGGAGCTAGACAACTTGACAAGTTGAATGCCCTCATCTATGAAAACTGAACAAAACTACAGAAGTTTAGAGAAAGAAAGAAAATATGACCGAAACTATATTAAATTCAAGGTATATTGAGCAGATTTGTAAAATATATTTCTATTCACTATTGTACAGTAAACTATTTTGAAAGCTGTATTGGTCACCACTCATTGTCCAATGCAAAAGCTGGGTCCTGACATGATGATAGTTGATGCTATACTAAACCATTTTTTACTCAATTAAGGGTGTAGATTGGTCTCATTCACTAATTATCCTGTAAAATTTTAGAATGTGTGTGAGCACAGTAAAGTTCTCACGGAAAAAATTCCGCCATATTCACAACAGGTTAAATGTGTTCCTCGTT
Source organism: Sinocyclocheilus grahami (assembly GCF_001515645.1). Classification (NCBI taxonomy): domain Eukaryota; kingdom Metazoa; phylum Chordata; class Actinopteri; order Cypriniformes; family Cyprinidae; genus Sinocyclocheilus; species Sinocyclocheilus grahami. The sequence continues at coordinate 2,632,418 of NW_015505213.1, read as the reverse complement.
CTACTGAGCCTCACATAGGGCCTATGTCCATATGATATAAGGGCTTTCCATAAAACCTTACCTTAACTCTTCTCCCACGCAGCCTTGTCTTAGAGCATGCGCAGTCCCAGATCTATGAGTAAATGGTTTTCTCAAAACCATTTCAAACAATAGTTTTTAGGACTACGCGCGTTCGTGCGTCGCCAACTGTGGATAGGTGTATTCTGGCGTATAATAATTCATACTTTTATTTAGAGCCTTAGATATTCAATTTCTACTAATATCGTTTTAAAAATTGCATAACATTGTTAAAAAAAAGCTAATTACTTGTTGCTAAGGCCGCCATCATAATTATGGGATTTTTGCGTATGTGCTTTCACTTGTTCTAAATGTTATTGTAAGTTTTAATTGATGACTACTAATGATGAAGCATCAATTTTTCATGAAAACGTTTTTACACAGATATTATGTACAAATATATCCATACACAGTTAGTAAACGGTACTCACTGTTTTGAATCTGCGCAGAAAACTATCCTAATCAATTGGCCTTATGGGCTACAAACGTGTCATGTTATAAAATGTCTTGCTAAATTTGGTCTCAAGCAGAATTTGCAAGAACTGCAGGCCTGCACCTGTTTGGCATGTCAAATGGGTCAAGTGTGTTTAAAAGAGAAGCACTCAAGCATTCTACTGTAAATAGACCAAAAACGATGCGCTGAGACATAGGTTTAACACAGACATACTCACATAATGCAATACATACACATTTTCACACACAAAAACTCATTCACATAGGCACCCAGACATTCTCACACACAAGTTTGTATTACTAGGCTGGCACAAGTTAAACAGACGGTCAGACTGATATTATGTCTGTCTCTTTTGAAGCTCTCAGTAGTCTGTTATGAAGTAACATCAGTCCAACAGAAATCCTGGAAAAGGCCTGTACACTGGTGGAAAGTTTTAGGTCGACCTCAGTCAAGGAGCTTCTGCAGAGACATGGAAAAAAAACGATGGCTGGACAAGCCTTCCCACATGTGCTCCCTGCGGCCAGTCATGTGTGTGAGGAAAGCTGTATTGTGTTATTCTTCAAGGTGAGAGAACATAAATTCAGACTTTTCTTTAAAGATTATTCTTTTGCAGCACCATATAAGATCAAAAAACCTTAAAATAACAGATCTCATTTCTATTCTACTGACATACACTGATCTAGGATCCTCAAGTATCATTTCTAATGAGCAAAAGACCCTGTAAATCACTTAGAGTACCCAATAACAATGAGGCCTCTAAAGGGAGCTTGAAAGAAAGTGATAAAATAGCAGCAAGAAGCCTGACTGCTCATGGCGATAATGACTTGGAAAGGAGGCACAAAGGAGACAGATATAATCAGTCCTTGTGTGCTAGTTGCCAATTTTGCCTCTTAGTTTTCGTTGCTTTTAGAAAAGCTCACAAATCAAGCAAGAACTAATGCAAAAATGACCAAACTCTAGACTGATTTTCCAGTTATTGTGAAGGAATGAAATGTGGTCAGAAATTAAAACAGGAAGACACCTAGGGCTAGTGGTTCTTATGAATGTCAAACACAGAGAATTTTTATTTTTGGGCAAAGTATTCTTTTAACTAAGGCGGCAAAACAACAGTAAAAATTGTATAAAGTATAAATGTTTATCAAATTTGCACACTTTTAATTTGCATTATTCACTCTCACTTGGGCTTTCAGTGGCCAGACCACCTATAGAAAAGCCAACATTGCAAAAACATAGCATTATACTGTCAGAACATCTAAACAGAGAGATGAATTGATGCATTCCTCCTGGTCAACCATGAATCCACCAGGGATTTGGCAAACGGACTCTAAATAACAATGACCATCTCATTCTGTCTATAGTTTTAAGGACTGCACTTATGGCAGTAAATGAGCCGAAAACTTCATGAAATGAGAAAATGCCACATTGCCCTAGTGCATGATAAAGCTGTTGCTGAAGAGATTATTTACATGTGACGGTAGCTCTGAGAGAACAAACAACTGTCGGCGTTTCCCATTTAAAATACTCAAATCAGCATGGCTGCCCACTTTTGTTTTTGTTAATCAAGACCAGACAGCTAAATAACAGTCTTACAACCAAACAAGTCAAAGTGCCATTATCTTTTTATGCTGTGGGGTGGGGCCAAACTGTTTCCCACAGCTGAATTATGTGTATCAAAGGTCCACTACATATAGTGTTGTGCATCATGTCCTGTGCTCACCACCACGACATACACTTCGTTATGACTGTATGTTGGGTAACCAGTCTGTAGTGTTGGTGTGGTGGAAGCTAAAAATAGCCAGGATACCAAAATTAAACATAGACGTCACTTAGCCAAAAAATGTAGCAGTCCTAAATTTATACTTATCCATACAGCAAGGTTTTTTTGGGGGGGTGGGGGGGGGGGGTATTTCAAATATATTTAAAATATATA